>NC_090331.1:71376627-71676627 GCF_035084215.1 Heptranchias perlo | reverse complement strand
ATCAAAGAAAATAGAGCCAGAGAACAGAAGTGCAAAGTAGTCAAAAATAGTCAAAAGATAGAATAGATATAATTTTCAAGAAGATAAATGTTTAGAATAATTTAAAAGCAGGATAACAGAAGTAAAAACATTGGCATTATTCAAAATACAACAAGATATCATGACTAGGCATGCTCCTGAAATGGAGAGGTCAGCTGTGACTGGCCAAATGGTCTTTTCTCGTTCCTGACTTTTGTTATGTTCTAACACAATGTCCCAGTTCTCAATACGGCCAAACTAAAGAATAAAAAGCCCCATGATGCCTAGAGTGAGCTGGCTGTGAATTATTAGAGCCTCGTGAAACTGCTGAGATGATTTTTTTGAAGTTTATAAAACTTTGTTAAATGCACTGTGTTTATTTGCAAATGGGAATACAGTGAGCTGTGTGTGCATGTGTCCATTAAAAACTAATAATTATCACCCCATTGACTTGGATTAAAATCCTCTAGATAGTATTCAAACATCAGAAATTACATCCTCCGCTCAGAGACTGAGATTGCTACACAACTAAAAATGTTGACCTCGAAAATCCACGGCCGTTCCGCTGTAACTTCAGTGGGTGGACAGCAGTACGACTGGAAACTAGGCTGGAACCCAGATATGCCAGCTCCCATATATTTGAGTGGGTTTGTTTTCTGATTTTATCCTCCGAGCCAACTATGTAAAGCTATTGCTATGAAGCTATTACTAAAACAGGTTATTATGTGTCATGGCAGAACAACAGCAAAGAATGCAATGTTCAGAGGTACTAATTGGGAGCTCCCCAGACCATAGCAACTGCTGATTTTAGCTGATTTCTTAACCCTTTCACTGAACTATTATGTTCTGGAAAAGAGTACCTGTGTAAAGATTGCTTAATTATTCTTTGTTGACACAGAAACCTATCAGAATTGATAGCCTGCCTTTGTGATCTAAGTCACATAGAGCACATTGGTCTATGTTATTTAGAAGGAACGTTTTCTAGATGAATGATAGTGATGCTTGCTTAAAGTTGAAGGTCTAAAAATTAATCTGGGCCCATTTTCAGGACCAAACCTGGCGCTGCGCAACCAGTGGGCGCCCGAACTGAGAGGCCTGACAACCGATGAAAACTGGTCTTTAGATCTCATTAACATAATCGGCACAAACTGCCAGCGCTGGTCGCACATCCACAGGCAGCTGACCCGAGCGAAGACATCAATGTTCGGCCGCCTGCCAGCCCTCAGTTAAGTCCCGAGGCGGGGATTGGATTTAGCTGTGGGGCGGTGGGGGCAATCGCGGGGGGCGCTGAAGAATCCTGATCGGGGCAAGCTCGACACCTGCCTCGCTCATCGTCGACAGGTATTCGGCCCCTAATTTACATATTTAAGAAGCCTAATGCCTGACTTAGACATTTGCCTGTGGACACCTAAAAAAGGCCCCATGAATTTAGCAGTGGGAACAACACCTGCCCAGATTGAGCACGTGCCATCCACTGCTAAATTGGTACGCTTTGCATCTGAGTTATACCCAAAAAAGGGGCACAATGCGTACCAATTTCTACCCTGAAATGCTGCATGGGGTGAGTTCATCATGCAGCCTCTATATTTTTTCCCAGTGCTATTGGTCTGGTGAATCAGGTACGGCCTTACCGAAAAATCCATTAAAATGTGTGCTCTTGGATTCTAATTTAAAGTGAATGATGTCCTGAGTACTGGCAGAAACACAGAGAATGGAGAGAGATCTGCTAACAGCTTTTCTATTGAAACATAACAAATTTATTTACAGCGAATTTTATAGGGAAAAAAAATGAAAGGAGCAGAATAGTTTGCCAAAACTCTTGGTGTCATATTATCCTGTGTGTTAATTTTATGGAAAAAGAGACATGAAGGGAATAAGACTGATAGAAAACCAGAATGGACCTTATGGCCATTCATGCTGCTACTGAGACTTACTCCCATTCTATAAGCTGTTCAAAGAAATACATTTTGCTTGTTAATGACTATTAAGGCCTTAAGACCAAACTCATGCAGAGTTACTCAGAAGGAGTGAGGTGGTGGGGTGGGGGGGGGAGGGGGAATATAAATGAAATGTCAGCCCTGAACTCCAGCATAGAACATTTTTTAGCTATTGAAGGAAAGAACTCCAAGTGTCACCACAGTTTTCACAAAATAAAATCATAAAAGTCAAATCCACTTGTTTGTGCAGCATAACAATATTTATCGAAGTGGTTGCTTTAATCCCCTCTACAAGGTTTGTTCCTTTTCTTCAGGATTGATTCTGTAAGAAGATTGAAGTCAATGGAAATAATAAATAGGGAGAGATGTGAAACAGCCAACTCGCTATCACCCATTTTACACTATCGCACAAAGTCAAGATCTACCCCAAGAGTGAACTTCCAGATAGGATACTAAGGAAAAAAGCTTGAAATCATATAAGAGACCCTTGGATGCCATGATGGGATGTCGGCATTTTTTTTAATTAGATGAACTAAGATGGGTGAAATAGCCTCCTCATCATTTTAACTTTTTGATCTTTTGAAATCTATCCAAATGTTTGACCACTTGAGCTAAAACCTTATATCAATGGGAATTATGTGATAAAGTTTCAAAAAATGTGGAATATGTAGTAAAACACTATGGGGAAGATTTTCATGTCAGGTTCAAAACGGGCGCGATTTTGGGCAGTGTGCCCAAGGTGCCACCCAAGGTCACAGACGGGCGGCCTGAACCACTTTTAGGTTCGGGCCTCAGTTAAATTTTACTAGCAAGCTGCGGGCCAGAAGATTTTAGTGGGGATAGGAAGAATATGAATGCTCCTCCTGGTCCCACAAAAATCTTTTAAAAAGAGCAAAATCTTACCTTTTCTGAGTGACCTCCAGCAGTCTCTTTAAGGACTGCTGGTTAGGCCACTCAATACCTACAGAATCTGGAACTAGCATACACTTCATATGCTACACCCATTTCTTCATGAAAATTGCAATCAGGGACCTACAACTGCCGTAGGATGCCAGTTTCACATTTAAACAGTCTCCCGCCTGTTTTGGCGGGAGTGCTGGGCGTCCTGCCTGAAAATTGAATCAGGCGGGCAAATGAGTGTCCAAGGTGATCAACCAGATTGTCCGCTGCAGGTCGCCCATTTATCAGACGATAAATATATAGCCCCCAGTGATTGTGGAAATACTGATGCATTTGAGCTAACATTGAATCTGAATATTTTGTGTCTATTTCTGAGAAGTATTTAAATGGAGAAAAAGATGAGGGTGAAAATGTTAATTTTATCTTGGCCTAACACATTGTTTTGCAGAGTTACAGAATGTAGATCCATGCCTGTGAGTCCCCATACAGTGAGTTCTCAGCATGAATTGAGTCATCTGGCAGATGTGCCAAGAGGAAGTGAACTACTTGCCCAGAGGGAAGGATGCAAAATCAGAATTTGTCATCCCAGGCCACTCAGGCACCATAGACTAACTGGTGGGCAAAGACATGGAGCAAGAACAGTTCACCTGCCCACCACCTTAGTTAAGAATGGTGGGTGGAACAGGGGACTTAAAATGGGAGGTGAGGAGGAAAAATTGAGCATAATAATGTCATAGTAGAATACTAATCACCGCATGGAATTGGAGCCATGTGAATTGTTCACCAATCCACAGTGCAAATGTACCCCAACTTGAGAACTGTGTACACAAAATGGGTCCAGTGAACTTATGGCGTCATCAAAGGAAAATTGAACTGTATAAAAGAAACAAAATACCAATAAAGAAAGCTGGTAGTAAATCTTTTTAAACATTGTGGCATTTCTTCTGTTCACTATTTTTAGTGAAAAACATAAGAATAAATTGATGGTCCTGTCATTATACTCATACCAACTTTTCACTAAACATAGTGAGCAAAGAAAAATGTACCCAAGAGGTACCCAAAAATGAAGCTTCCCCCTCCCCTTGATGCTAAAGGAAAGTGCTCCAGCAATCTGCATAAACAAACTATGAATATGTACTCATGTGGAGTGGGAATGAAAGCTCTGCCAATGTATCACTGAAATGTGGCTTGGAGACCTGGGATCTTTGAATTATCATCAAAACCATTAGAGATCTAGATTTATCCTAAGAAAATGTAGATCTTTCAAGTACACAAGTTTTTTCTAGGAATTCTGCATGACTGCAGAATTTCCTTGCCAAAAAGCACTTTTTTTGCAGTCAATGCCAGTTCCAAAGAAAATATTATTTATATAAATGCATAAAATAGAGAAAGGGAGAGAAAGAAGAAATAAAGTTTTTTCACAAGCTGACAATTGGAGAATTGCAACTTCAGCAACATTCGCTACAGTGGCAGCTGCAATTAGCTCTCCCTATAAAGCATGTGGTACATGCAGGTTGTCCCATTAGACCATGCAGCAAGGTGGCAGGGCACTGGTTGCTCATTTTTACTAGCTACATATAAAATTAAAGTTTTTAACTGAAAGTACCGTATAAATCACCTACAGTTTAGTGAATGAACTCTTGTTTGACTTCACACACACAGCAAAATCTATCCTGTTCAAGAGAGATGGGGTAGATCAGTAGCTGATGGGAGGTAGCACACAGTGGTAAAGGCAGGGATTGTCTCCAAACAGACCAAACCATCCATTTGAAATTCACAGCTCTGAGGATTTCTACAGATTTCTGATGGTCTTGATTGTTATTTTAATAAATTGTATGTGGCATATGTGATGTGCAGTCAATTTCTTTTTCAAATTGATTATTCAGAATAGGAAAACATATGTTCTGCACTTGAAATAATTATTTGTGTCTGGGTCACAGAAGATAAGCTAATTGTGTATTAATATGTGCATTAACGTGCACTTTACACTGCTTATTTAGTTTGTAATAAGTTCTAAGTGGTCGAGGCAGATATATTTATGTATATCTGAGAGAGAAGCTAAAGAAACTAAGAACAGCAGAGAAAGATAAGGAGAGAAATCCTGGAATGATTGCACCACCATTTGAGTAAGGAAGGGAGGTCTGGATAGAAAGTCCTGAAAAAATGGTTCACACTGTTTTTCCGAAAATTCCGCGGCTCTTCCATCGAAGTTATGCGGACCAATGGGACAACCCCTGTGGAAATTCACCCCCTGGGTAAGTAAGCAGGAACGCTTTGGTGACAATAAGTACTATTGCAGAAATGCTTAGTGAAGAAGGAAGAGTTCAAGGTAACTTTTTTTTTTAGATTTGGGTATTTAATTCTCACAAAAACCTATCCTCTATTCTGATGGAACAGTCTGTTTATTCAATGATTTTGAGTATGAATTGGTTCCATTTCTCTCCCTAAAAGTTATTATTATTTGTATTAATTTTGTTCAGAACTTTGCATGTTGTATCTATGCAGGAGTCATACAAGGAACTTGTAAGGCAGATTATTTCATATTTTGGCTGTCTGAGAAAGTACCTATTTTCTAAAATGTTGTTTATTTGACGACTATAATATGGTCAATAAAATCATTCAATAGTGAATAAAAGTTGTTTTTAACTGCATTCAGCTGACTTCAGTGCCTAATTGAGGTAGTGAAAGGGATGGTAGAAAAAGGAAAGGTAACAAATGTGGAAACACAATGTTGAGTATCTAATGAGAACCAGCCAAATCAGTAATGGAACCAGCCAGATTAGTAATGGAAAGTCAAAGTACCCAATTCCCCCCGTGGCATATGTAAAGTGAAAAATCTCAAATGCTGGAAATCTGACTTACAACACAAAATCCAGAAATTACACTGCAGGTCAAACCTAAAGAAAGAAAACTTGATGTTACAGGTATGAACTTCCATTCGAATGCCTTCAACAGGCCAGATTTTAAGGAAGGGCCACACCCCAAATGTTAACTTTTCTCATTCAGTTGCGAATCAGCCTGCCAAGCATTTCCAACAATTTGTGTCTTAATAATTTTCCAGTTTCAATTGAAATTTACTTCCCAAAAAAATTGCAGTATTTGTGTAGCATAATAGTATAAATGTATAAATGCCATTATAAATCTGTGTCTTAGAATGTATCCACACTGGCATGGACTGATGGCACAAAATCAAATGCAAAACTAAAAATAATATATATTGTGAACTTTATAATTTTATGTAAGAAAAGTACCTGGCTGTATCTAATTTTGGCAGTTAATATGATATTTCTAAATTGCTTGCTCTTTGACCTTGTGTTATGTGATGAAATTAGGTCCTCTCAATTAGATTAATAGTCTACAATCACTTTCATTGACCCATTAGTCTATTTGTATTTTAATGTGATTGAGCATTTGTACAAATCTGGGTAAACATTGCGATAAAACTGACCATTGGCCAGGTTTATTTCTGTATTTCTAGTGTAGGGTACATGTCTAGTTATTTCCGGGTGAAGGTGCTCAAATGTTGCCAATTTAATTCAGGAGGCCCCCAAAAAATAAGATACTACCCTGGACCTAAGAGCTTTAAGAACAATGGCTTTCCCCAGAATGAGCTTCTTTAATAACTGCAGTCTTAAAACTTCCAATAGATCTCTTCATTGCTCTACTCAGCTGAACTTCCCATGACTTACAAAGCCCTTATTTTCTGGCCCAATTAACACGCACTTCCATCCATAGCTCTGGGTTCGGATCATGCCGAATTTTGTGATATAAGCTACTGTTAGAAGAAAAACTTGCCAAAGGGGATTGGGCTGAGGATTTAGCAAGATGGGGGGGGGGGGAAGAGAGGGAGAAGGGGTAGCTCTTAAAAAGGCAACAGTTCACCATAAAAGGAGCAGTTGACTTGGTAAGAGAAAATTGTCCAATTGTTTAAAATGGCACAGCAGAGATGTGTAGGCGACACTGCTCCATTTGGTGCTGAAGAGTTGGAGGTTTTGCTGCAGGAGGTATCCTAAAGGAGAGTGGCTTTATTTAGAGCTGAAAACTGCCCTTCAATAAAAGCACAGGTACTAGCTGCACAGAGGGAGGTTGCTGACTGAGTTAATGCAATCATCCACCATCCTTGTACTCGGCGTGAAATGAGAAAGAAAAGAAGCAGTGTGCACAACTATTGCCTTTTGGCACATAGTATCTCATTGTGCATAAACTACATGGCACACTTTTCTTGAAGTGCAGGGGACAGCCGAGCATCGGCAAACAGATGCCGAGATATCTGGGCTGGGGTGTTCATTTGCTATTAGGGTTTCTGTGTGGAGTCAGCAGCAATGGATGCAGATGACAGCCTGTTCTCCCAAAAGCCATCCATCCAGTTTCATCTCCTTCAAATACTGTTCAGTGCCACACAATGAAGGCATCATGGCTGCTCTCTGCATAATGGCCATTGCCGTGCATGATGATCGTTCCATGATGAGATGTCATGTGAACATTAATTGAATGCCAATTCCTTCTCTTCATGGTGTTGGTATGAAGAGCCCTCAATACCCTTGCCTAACAAAAATCTATCAATCTCAGTTCTAAATTTTTCAATTGAACCAGCCTCAACAGCTATTTGGGGGAGAGAGTTCCAGCTTTCCACTACCTTGTGTGTGAAGAGGTGCTTCCTCACATCACCCCTGAATGGCCAAGCTCTAATTTTAAGGTTCATAGGATCATGGAATCATAAAAAGTTATGGCTCAGAAGGAGGCCATTTGGCCCAACGTGTCCATGCTGGCTGAAAAAGAGCTATCCATTTTAATCCCATTTTCCAGCACTTGGTCCATAGCCGTGTAGGTTAAGGCACTTCAAGTGCACATCCAAGTACTTTTTAAATGAGTTGAGGATTTCTGCCTCCACCATCCTTTCAGGCAGTGAGTTGCAGACCCCCACCACCCTCTGGGTGAAAAAATTTCTCCTCATCTCCCCTTTAATCCTTCTACCAATTACTTTAAATCTATGCCCCCTGGTCACTGACCCCTCTGCTAAGGGAAATAGGTCCTCCCTAGCCACTCCATCTAGTCCCGTCGTAATTTTATATGACCGAGAGCGGGGATAAAAGAGCGGCGGCCCCAGGCCCGAGACCAGAGCGGCGGCGGACCTGATCGGGAGCAGAGGAGAGACACCGAGAGCGGGGATAAAAGAGCGGCGGACCGAGGCCTGAGACCAGAGCGGCGGCGGACCTGATCGGGAGCAGAGGAGAGAGACCGAGAGCGGGGATAAAAGAGCGGCCGACCGAGGCCCAAGACCAGAGCGGCGGCGGACCTGATCGGGAGCAGAGGAGAGAGACCGAGAGCGGGGATAAAAGAGCGGCGGACCGAGGCCCGAGACCAGAGCGGCGGCGGACCTGAACGGGAGCAGAGGAGAGAGACCGAGAGCGGGGATAAAAGAGCGGCGGACCGAGGCCCGAGATCAGAGCGGCGGCGGACCTGATCGGGAGCAGAGGAGAGAGACCGAGAGCGGGGATAAAAGAGCGGCGGACCGAGGCCCAAGACCAGAGCGGCGGCGGACCTGAGCGGGAGCAGAGGAGAGAGACCGAGAGCGGGGATAAAAGAGCGGCGGCCCCAGGCCCGAGACCAGAGCGGCGGCGGACCTGATCGGGAGCAGAGGAGAGAGACCGAGAGCGGGGATAAAAGAGCGGCGGACCGAGGCCCGAGACCAGAGCGGCGGCGGACCTGATCGGGAGCAGAGGAGAGAGACCGAGAGCGGGGATAAAAGAGCGGCGGCCCGAGGCCCGAGACCAGAGCGGCGGCGGACCTGATCGGCAGCAGAGGAGAGAGACCGAGAGCGGGGATAAAAGAGCGGCGGCCCGAGGCCCGAGACCAGAGCGGCGGCGGACCTGATCGGGAGCAGAGGAGAGAGACCGAGAGCGGGGATAAAAGAGCGGCGGACCAAGGCCCGAGACCAGAGCGGCGGCGGACCTGATCGGGAGCAGAGGAGAGAGACCGAGAGCGGGGATAAAAGAGCGGCGGCCCGAGGCCCGAGACCAGAGCGGCGGCGGACCTGATCGGGAGCAGAGGAGAGAGACCGAGAGCGGGGATAAAAGAGCGGCGGCCCCAGGCCCGAGACCAGAGCGGCGGCGGACCTGATCGGGAGCAGAGGAGAGAGACCGAGAGCGGGGATAAAAGAGCGGCGGCCCCAGGCCCGAGACCAGAGCGGCGGCGGACCTGAGCGGGAGCAGAGGAGAGAGACCGAGAGCGGGGATAAAAGAGCGGCGGACTGAGGACCGAGGCCCGAGACCAGAGCGGCGGCGGACCTGATCGGATCAAAAACAACAACAGAAAACCAAGGAGTGACGTCACAGGACAGCAGGTAAGTGATTGGTTGGTGAGTATTACTGTTTTTTTTTCTCTAAATTAGGGCATTGGTTTAAACTAAGAGCTGGGAAACTAAGCAGCTTTTATAGCAGGTAGTTTTCTTTTAGTGAACCTAGGTCCCTGGTATAGTTAACATTTTCAAATTTCAACGTAATTTAAAAGGGGTAACTAAGCTAAGGCAAATCATGGCAGCAGACCTCGCACCCGTGATATGCCCCTCCTGCAAGATGTGGGAAGTCATGGACACTACCAGTGTCCCTGCCGACCATGTGTGCAGGAAGTGTGTCCACCTGCAGCTACTGACCGATCGTATCTCGGAGCTGGAGCTGCGGGTGGACTCACTGTGGAGCATCCGCGATGCAGAGAAACTCGTGGATAGCACGTTTAGCGAGTTGGTCACACCGCAGGTAAAGGCGGTACAGGCAGGAAGTGAATGGGTGACCACCAGGAAGAGTAAGAGGTGCAGGCAGGTAGTGCAGGGGTCCCCTGTGGCCATTCCCCTCTCAAACAGGTATACCGTTTTGGATACTGTTGTGGGAGATGGCTCACCAGGGGAAGGTGGCAGCGGCCAGGTTCATGGCACCGTGGCTGGCTCTGCTGCACAGGAGGGCAGGAAAAAGAGTGGCAGAGCTATAGTGATAGGGGACTCGATTGTAAGGGGAATAGACAGGCGTTTCTGCGGACGCAACCGAGACTCCAGGATGGTATGTTGCCTCCCTGGTGCAAGGGTCAGGGATGTCTCGGAGCAGCTGCAGAACATTCTGGAGGGGGAGGGTGAACAGCCAGTTGTCGTGGTGCATACAGGTACCAACGATATAGGTAAAAAACGGGATGAGGTCCTACAAGCTGAATTTAGGGAGTTAGGAGTTAAACTAAAAAGTAGGACCTCAAAGGTAGTAATCTCAGGATTGCTACCAGTGCCACGGGCTAGTCAGAGTAGGAATGACAGGATAGCTAGGATGAATACGTGGCTTGAGAGATGGTGCAAGAGGGAGGGATTCAAATTCCTGGGACATTGGAACCGGTTCTGGGGGAGGTGGGACCAGTACAAATTGGACGGTCTGCATCTGGGCAGGACTGGAACCAATGTCCTAGGGGGAGTGTTTGCTAGTGCTGTTGGGGAGGGTTTAAACTAAAGTGGCAGGGGGATGGGAATCGATGCAGGAAGTCAGTGGGAAGTAAAGTGGTGACAGAAACAAAAGGCAGTAAGGGAGAGTGTACAAAACATGACCGGACAAATGGTCTGAGAAAGCACGGCAAAGACCAAGGGAAGTCTAGATTAAACTGCATTTATTTCAATGCAAGAAGTCTGATGGGCAAGGCAGATGAACTCAGGGCATGGATGGGTACATGGGACTGGGATGTTATAGCTATTACTGAAACATGGCTAAGGGAGGGGCAGGACTGGCAGCTAAATATTCCAGGGTACAGATGCTATCGGAAAGATAGAGCAGGAGGTAAGAGAGGAGGGGGAGTTGCGTTCTTGATTAGGGAGAACATCACGGCAGTAGTGAGAGAGGATATATCCGAGGGTTCGCCCACGGAGTCTATATGGGTAGAACTGAAAAATAAGAAGGGAGAGATCACGTTGATAGGATTGTACTACAGACCCCCAAATAGTAAACGGGAAATTGAGGAGCAAATATGTAAGGAGATTACAGACAGCTGCAAGAAAAATAGGGTGGTAATAGTAGGGGACTTTAACTTTCCCAACATTGACTGGGACAGCCATAGCATTAGGGGCTTGGATGGAGAGAAATTTGTTGAGTGTATTCAGGAGGAATTTCTCATTCAGTATGTGGATGGCCCGACTAGAGAGGGGGCAAAACTTGATCTCCTCTTGGGAAATAAGGAAGGGCAGGTGACAGAAGTGTTAGTGAGGGATCACTTTGGGACCAGTGATCATAATTCCATTAGTTTTAAGATAGCTATGGAGATTGATAGGTCTGGCCCAAAAGTTAAAATTCTAAATTGGGGAAAGGCCAATTTTGATGGTATTAGACAGGAACTTTCAGAAGTTGATTGGGAGAGTCTGTTGGCAGGCAAAGGGACGTCTGGTAAGTGGGAGTCCTTCAAAAATGCAGGGTAAGCACATTCCTTATAAAGTAAAGGGCAAGGCTGGTAGAAGTAGGGAACCTTGGATGACTCGGGAGATTGAGGCCCTAGTCAGAAAGAAGAAGGAGGCATATGACATGCATAGGCAGCTGGGATCAAGTGGATCCCTTGAAGAGTATAGAGATTGCCGGAGTAGAGTTAAGAGAGAAATCAGGAGGGCAAAAAGGGGACATGAGATTGCTTTGGCAGATAAGGCAAAGGTGAATCCAAAGAGCTTCTGCAAATACATAAAGGGCAAAAGAGTAACTAGGGCCTCTGAAGGACCAACAAGGTCATCTATGTGCGGAACCACAAGAGAAGGGTGAGATCCTAAATGAATATTTCGCATCGGTATTTACGGTTGAGAAAGGCATGGATGTTAGGGAACTTGGGGAAATAAATAGTGATGTCTTGAGGAGTGTACACATTACAGAGAGGGAGGTGCTGGAAGTCTTAACGCGCATCAAGGTGGATAAATCTCCGGGACCTGATGAAATGTATCCCAGGATGTTATGGGAGGTTAGGGAGGAAATTGCGGGTTCCCTAGCAGAGATATTTGAATCATCCACCGCTACAGGTGAGGTGCCTGAAGATTGGAGGGTAGCAAATGTTGTGCCTTTGTTTAAGAAGGACGGCAGGGAAAAGCCTGGGAACTACAGACCGGTGAGCCTGACATCTGTAGTGGGTAAGTTGTCAGAGGGTATTCTGAGAGACAGGATCTACGGGCATTTGGAGAGGCAGGGACTGATTAGGAACAGTCAGCATGATTTTGTGAGAGGAAAATCATGTCTCACGAATTTGATTGAGTTTTTTGAAGGGGTAACCAAGAAGATAGATGAGGGCTGTGCAGTGGACGTGGTCTACATGGACTTTAGCAAAGCCTTTGACAAGGTACCGCATGGTAGGTTGTTACATAAGGTTAAATCTCACGGGATCCAAGGTGAGGTAGCCAATTGGATACAACATTGGCTTGACGACAGAAGACAGAGGGTGGGTGTAGAGGGTTGTTTTTCAAATTGGAGGCCTGTGACCAGCGGTGTGCCTCAGGGATCGGTGCTGGGTCCGCTGTTATTTGTTATTTATATTAATGATTTGGATGAGAATTTAGGAGGCATGGTTAGTAAGTTTGCAGATGACACCAAGATTGGTGGCATTGTGGACAGTGAAGAAGGTTATCTAGGATTGCAACGGGATCTTGATAAATTGGGCCAGTGGGCCGATGAATGGCAGATGGAGTTTAATTTAGATAAATGTGAGGTGATGCATTTTGGGAGATCGAATCGGGCCAGGACCTACTCCGTTAATGGTAGGGCGTTGGGGAGAGTTATAGAACAAAGAGATCTAGGAGTACAGGTTCATAGCTCCTTGAAAGTGGAGTCACAGGTGGATAGGGTGGTGAAGAAGGCATTCAGCTTGCTTGGTTTCATTGGTCAGAACATTGAATACAGGAGTTGGGATGTCTTGTTGAAGTTGTACAAGACATTAGTTAGGCCACACTTGGAATACTGTGTACAGTTCTGGTCACCCTATTATAGAAAGGATATTATTAAACTAGAAAGAGTGCAGAAAAGATTTACTAGGATGCTGCCGGGACTTGATGGTTTGACTTATAGGGAGAGGTTAGATAGACTGGGACTTTTTTCCCTGGAGAGTAGGAGGTTGAGGGGTGATCTTATACAAGTCTATAAAATAATGAGGGGCATAGATAAGGTAGATAGTCAAAATCTTTTCCCAAAGGTAGGGGAGTCTATAACGAGGGGACATAGATTTAAGGTGAGAGGGGAGAGATACAAAAGGGTCCAGAGGGGCAATTTTTTCACTCAAAGGGTGGTGAGTGTCTGGAACGAGCTGCCAGAGGCAGTAGTAGAGGCGGGTACAATTTTGTCTTTTAAAAAGCATTTGGACAGTTACATGGGTAAGATGGGTATAGAGGGATATAGGCCAAGTGCAGGCAACTGGGACTAGCTTAGTGGGATAAACTGGGCGACATGGACATGTTGGGCCGAAGGGCCTGTTTCCATGTTGTAAACTTCTATGATTCTATGATTCTATGATTCAATTAAATCTCCAAAGAAAACAACCCCAGCCTATCCAATCTTTTCTCATCACTAAAATTCTCCAGCCCTGGCAACATCCACGTAAATCTCCTCTGTACCCTCTTTAGTGCTATCACATCTTTCCTGTAATGTGGTGACCAGAATTGTACGCAGTACTCAAGCTGTGGCCTAACCAATGTTTAATACAGTTCTAGCATAACCTCCCTCCTCTTATATTCTATGCCTCGGCTAATAAAGGAAAATATCCCGTATGCCTTTTTAATCACCTTATCCACCTGTCCTTCTACCTTCAGGGATCTGTGGACATGCACTCCAAGGTCTGTTTCTTCCTCTATACCTCTCAGTATCCTCCCATTTACTGTGTACTCCCTTGCCTTGTTTGTCCTCCCCAAATGCATTACCTCACACTTCTCTAGGTTGAATTCCATTTGCCACTTTTCTGCCCACCTGACCAGTCCATTGATATCTTCCTGCAGTCTACAGCTTTCCTCCTCACTATCAACCACACGGCCAATTTTTGTATCATCTGCAAACTTTTGATCAAGCCCCCCGCATTCAAGTCCAAATCATTTATATATACCACAAAAAGCAAGGGACCTAGTGTTGAGCCTTGCAGAACCCCACTGGAAACAGCCTTCCAGTTGCAAAAACACCCATCAACCATTACCCTTTGCTTCCTGCCACTGACCCATTTTGGATCCAATTAGCCGCTTTTACTTTTTTGACCAGTCTGCCATGTGGGACCTTGTCAAAAGCCTTGTTAAAATCCATGTAGTCTACATCAAATGCACTACCCTCATCGACCCTCCTTGTTACCCCCTCAAAAGTTCAATCAAGTTAGTCAGACATGACCTTCCCTTAACACATCCATGTTGATTGTTCTGAATGAAATTATTTTGTTTCTGATCACAGATGGAGTTGGAGTACTGTGAGGACATAATATTTCAGGAGTAGTTTTTTTTTTGTTTAAAAGTAACTTGTTTTTCTTTCTCATAAATTGGAAAAGGCAACCCGATCAGTATTCCAAAAATCTCCCTGTTGCTAAAACTGTTATCCACTCTTTAATCACCACTAACATCCTATACAAACTTCAATTCAGCCAAATCCCCGTTGCCTGCATGCTGTCCTGCTCACCAATCACCATTATCCTCACTGACCTCCATTGAGCCCTAATGCACTGAATTCAAAACCCTTGTCTTTGTTTACATATCCCTTCATGTCATTGCCCCACTCTACCTCGGCAGCCTCACTTTGTAACCTTCAGTCCCCTGACTCTAGCCCTTCTGTGAATTCCCTCCCTTCCGCCGCTCCTCATTCAACAGCACAGGCATCAGCTATCTCGGACCTACTCTCTGAAACTCCACCCCTAAACCTTCTTTGCTTTGTTACTCCTCTCCCCACCTTTAAATGCCCTCTCAAAACCTCTCATTTTGACCTTTCATTTCGGTGTTTTGGTAAAACTGCTCAAAAGCCTAGTGAACGTTTATTGTTATCACATGCAATATTTTAACCTATTTAATATGTAAGTCTAAGTTCTACAGGGTGGAAAGAAAGGGGTGACAATCATGCTGACTGTCCTTGATTAACCCGTGCCTTTCTAAATGACAATTTATGCTGTTCCTCAGAATTGATTCCAATAATTTGCCCCCTTGTTCTGGACTCCCCACCAAAGGATATAGTTTCTGTCTATCTACCCTATCAAATCCTTTAATCATCTTAAATGACTCAAATATATCACCTCTTAATCTTCTATATTCAAAGGAATACAAGCCTAGGCTATTCAACCTGTCCTCTTAATTTAACCCTTTTCGCCCAGGTATCATTGTGGTGAATCTGTGCTGGACCCCCTCCAAGGCCAATATTTCCTTCCTGAGGTGCAGTGCCCATATCTCCTGATGGGGGGCTTGGAAGGATGCAATGGCATGAAAGCTTAATGCAGTGGTAAATTTAATTCCTACAGGAAGGTACAGGTTCCGGATACGTCTTTCTGTAGGAGTGACGGTTACCACAAGATGGGTGTAGTCAGAATACCTCAGAGGTCATTGCATCTGCACACATATCTCTCATCCTCATTTCAATTGTGCAGCTTTTTTGGAAGCCCGAAAGGAATAACCACCCCTACCTCTTTGTAAGGTGTGACACTAACGATGGCAGTAGCCAACATTATTGGACATAAATATTGGCATGGGGAAAATGCAAACAAAAATGCAAAATTGAAAACCCATACATCAAAACTAACATCGGCAGAGAGCAAATTGCAGCCTAGGATAAATAAAAATGCAACAAACAAAAAAAACTTCCCTTCTACCTCCAAGAGGTCGACTTGAGTAGGTAAGCGCTCAGTCTGGTTTGTCCAGTTTTCATGGGTGAGGCTTGCGTTGGGAGTGGATTCTGGGTCAAAGTCAGTAAACTTTGCCTACAAAAAGTTAAAATTGGATTTAATGAGGTCGTGTATGCCTGTAATGTACCCTCATTTTTGACCCCAAATCATGGGTCATAAAAGCGGATGCCCTATGAATCGGGCGCGTGAGGTCAGACACATGACATTATAACCCGCATCCCTACAGTGGCCTTACCAGCAGTGTGGGGCCTTGAAAATATGGCTGTATATAGTCAATGGTATGCCCGTATTTTGTCATATATTCAGACATTTCACTTAGCATGTTGGATGGGGATCCTAACATCACGTAAGAAATTGCAGTCACATGAAATAAAGTGAAATAACAAGAAAGTGTTACATTGTTACATGAAATAGCAGAGCTATTACTGATTATAATTTTACCTCTTAACTTCCATAATATTTCACCAGATTCCACCTACATTTGAACACATTCCAATCCACTATATAACTGAATAACATAATTTTTGGTGAAATAAACCTGCAATTCTATTTGAATCGAAATTATAGAATCATAGAATAGAAGTTTACAACATGGAAACAGGCCCTTCGGCCCAACATGTCCATGTCGCCCAGTTTATACCACTAAGCTAGTCCCAATTGCCTGCACTTGGCCCATATCCCTCTATACCCATCTTACCCATGTAACTGTCCAAATGCTTTTAAAAGACAAAATTGTACCCGCCTCTATGTTAAAGAATAAATATCAAGACATTTTGTTTTTTTTTAAATCTTGAGTTGTTTTTATTTTTAAAATGAAACTCACTTGAAGAGCCGTTTCCTTTGTTGCAGTTTGGTTCTGTTTGTGCTTCAAGGTTTTCTGATGACAAAGTGATGGTGAACTATTTCATAGTCTACTCCTATTCTAGCAAGCGCTTTACTGAATTACAGCATTATCTTATGCTGCTGCTTTCCCAATTATGTTTGCTGTTTCCCTGCTGTAAATACTGCAAATTTTAAAATGGCTGTCAAAAAGCAATAATCCAAATTTATCAGTGACTCACTCTCACTTGTCTTACAAAATTGGAAACAAATTATAACTTAAATTGCATTTTTGGCACTGTATTACAGTACTGGGTTTTGATCTTATACCATAAGGTTTGAACAAGGTACAGAAGACATAACGTAGATCATGAAAGTACGTCATCATTCTTTGAAAGCAGTGTACACCCGCTGCTAAATAAAGCTCATGTGAAGCTTTGCTTCAAATTACTGTGATTTACACAAAAATCTAGTTGAGTCTCTAGTACACTGAGGTGAAGCAGCTGAGCAAGTCAGTATACTACAATATGCACTTGTATTTGGGGATATTAAGGGGATTAGCACTGGTTTGTGTTGCAACCATTAATTGTTCCAACAGAGGGGAATTGTATAATTTGAGTGTGTAACGTTTTTAGAAGTTTTAATAATGAACAACCATCAAAAGTCTAGGGCTGGGATAATGATTTCTAAAAATATTTCAAATGTAGCCTGCAATTCACTTTACAAATGCCAGACTAAATGCTAGTTTAAAAAAATCAGATAGTACATAACGTATTAGATACTTTGTAGCATGAGTGTTATTTTCCTTTGTAAGTCACCTTCTTCCTTATGGAAAAACCTAGTCTGTTAGGCATCAGAATGTTTTGTCAAGCAAGTAAATAACTGAGAAGAGGTGTGATTTTATATCACTGTGAAATTAATCGTGAAAAATTCTCTGCAGCAGATGAAAGCTCTGTGTTTCTATCTGTTTTTACATAAGACATGGAATAATTTTTATTTTTATAGACTTATAAATATTGCCTTTTGCAATCCCCCGCCGAAGGCATTAACTTAAATTGGGGCATAGTTTCATAGGCACTGGCCATTTTCATGCGCCTTGCTCAACTAGCCATTCATTTAAGAGTATCAGAGGCTTTTTGATAAGCAGTTTCCAACAGGGGTCACTGGACAGCAATCGCTGATTATGTTAATTTATGACCGTTCTTTGTTGAGTCTATTGCTCTTGTTATATTATGATTTTAGAGGCGTTTTTATACTCATAAGACATGTTGCATGAAAATGCCAGTAAAGAATGCCAATCTGAAATAGTTCTAAAATGTGTCAACTCCACTGAAGCCACTCAAGGTAGTCGGCTGGCGGTGTATTGACTCTGGACCATATATAGTGTCCCATATTCTAATGATTATTGTCATGCTATACACCATGATGTGTTTTGAAGCCACCCTATACCTTGCTCAGCAGGATAGTTTGACCCCTTGAGTTGGTAGGCAGCACAGTAAGATAAAATGGGCGCTAAATTGGGCGGTGTAGTGCCCGTTGTTTTGGCGCTGCACTGCCTCGCCGACATCCAAGATGGCGTCTTAGCTGCACACGCACATTTCCAGCGTAATGTGTGCCGGACATCATCTTGGTACAGGAGTTAGCACATGCGCAAATACCGAACACTGGAAGCATGAAAAGTAGACAGAAAATGCTTGCAATCAGTGTCCAACGCTGATTTAAAGTGATAGACATCATTTTGGATCTTAATGCTCAACTCAACGCACGTTCTTAACCCCGACCATCTGAACATGTCTTACAGTGCCTGGAGGACCCCCTCCCCCCACAGCGCTATTTAAAGGGGCCATGCAGGTGTTGCAGGTTAGTTGCTGGATTTTTGCTTCTGGCTGCTGGTGGAATTGGAAGTATTTTTTGAAGCTCCCTGTACTTACTGAGAGTTCCTAGACTACATTTAAGAGTGTTTTGGCAGTTACTACCTTACGATTCGGAAAGTTACAACCATGGTTGAACAACGTTCCTGGCAACCATGGGTGGTCTGCTAGGGCTCCTGCTGGGCATTTGAGCATGACTGGGAGCATGCAGAGAGGCCACGCATAGTAGGCCAAGCTGCGAAGAGAGGGAGGAGGAGGAGGCGCAGGGCACTGAGCCAGGAGGCCCTATCCAATGAGGGCCTTCTGGGACCAATTCTCTTACCTTAACGTGACCAAGGAAGATTGCATCCAATGCCTGAGGTTCACCAAGGAAGCTTTGACCGAGATCTGTCAACTGGTGAGGCCACAACTGCAGCCTTAGAGCAGGGCAATGCTGCATTAGGGACGTCATGGACGCACTGTACCAGATATGAAACAGGTTCATCACCTTCCCTCTTGACAGAGACAAACAGAACGAGTGAGCACAGGGGTTCGCTTGCATTGCTGGCCTCCCCATGGTGCAGGGTGCCATTGACTGCATGCACATTGCCCTGCATATCAACTCGGCCATCTTCGTCAACCAAAAGGGATTCCACTCCCTCAATTTGCAGCTGGTGTATGACCACACGCATCGAATCTTGGAGGTTGATGCCCGCTACCCTGGGAGCAGTCACGATGCCTTCGTCATGCGGCAGTGCAACGTGCCAGCTATCTTTCACCCAGCTCAGCAAGTCAAAGACTGGCTACTGGGCGACAAGGGCTATCCCCTCCTGCCGTGGTCCATGACTCCAGTCAGGAACCCACGCACACATGCACAGCAGGCCTATAATGAGAGCCATGCTATCACATGCAACATCGTGGAGCACACCATAGGCCTCCTCAAATAACGCTTCCGCTGCCTGGACCAGTCTGGAGGAGCCCTGCAGTACTCCCCTGAGCGGGTGGGCAGATTTGTGGTGGTCTGTTGCAAGCTGCACAACCTCGCCATCATGAGGGACCACCCTTTGCCAACAATGATTGGAGAAGACCCTGAGCCAGAGGTAGAGGAGGAGAAGGCTGAGGAGAAGGAGGAAAAAGAGGCTGAGGAGGAGGAGAAGGGGAGGAGGAGCTAGAAGGGAAAGTGGAGGAAGATGCAAGGGTGCAACAAGAATCACACGCTTTTTCTGCAAGGGCTCTGCGTGCTCGCCTGATCCGTTATTAATTATCAATGTCAACTACATCCCCCAACTCACCAACAGTTCTACACACCCCACCTTTCTGCTCCCACAAGACAATCATATCACCCTCCATCTGATTGCACATTGGTTTCCCCCTCAGCTCATCACACAAATAAAAACCACCACCAAATGCAAATTCAAAGTCACATTTGTAAATGAATAAATGAAATTATGCAAACATATCAGAATATTCACCCTTGTGCATTCCCTTAGTGCCTGTTGTCCGTGTGCCTTTACCTATCCTAGTGCTCCTACGAGGTCCTTCCCCAGTGGCTGGAGCATGGGTGGTGGGAGGCTGCTGGCCTTCAATTGAGGAGCATGCAGATGGCCTTGGAGGATGACCTCGAGCAGCTCTGGGCCAGGAAGGCCCATCTTCAGTCTGCACCATCTCAGCTAGGGCTGCAGCAGTCTGGCCTGGCTGGCCGATAGGCAACAACAGGGGCAATGGCGGAGTGGCAGGGTGGGAGCAGGAATGCTGTCGTCCTGTGAGAGGACAGCTGGTCTGACTGCCATGGCACCTTAGCCACTCTCCTGGGACGGTACATCAGCAATCCTGGCGATCATCTGGAGAACGGATTGCTGGAGTGCTGTGATGCCCTTGAAGCCCCGTTCCACAGTGGTCCCCAGACCCACGATAGCAGCAGCCTGAGCTCCAAATGCAGCAGTCAGACCTTTGATGGCAGATGTTTGTGCTGCAATGGAAGCTGTGACATCAGTCATCAGACGCTGCATCATGGTGGGTTCCACAGGTGCACTGATGGAGGTGACCACCTGTTCCATGTTGGAAAGGATGAGCTCCGAGCTCTGCACAAAGCCCTGTGCCAAGTTGAAGCTGGACTCCTCCATGCCCCTTCTCATTATGTACAGGCTTTCTGGCAGGCTTTCCAGTGCCCTGAGCATTTGGTGGTGTACGCTCATCGAAGTCCTCATCTGACTCCTCTGCAGCAGAACTAGTGAGCAACCTCGCCCTCTGGCGAGCTGGCACCTGTGGTATCCGTTCCCCCTGCCTCGGCTCCTGTGCACTTATGCCTGGTGTCTCACCACATGGAGATCCCTCCTCTAACCTAACCTTTAAAAGTACATGCAGTTACAGTCTCTGAGCTGGTGGAAGCAAGTGTCAGATCAAGTGACAGTGTGGCTTCAGTGTCCTCCTCCTCCTTCTCCTTCTCCTCAGATGGTGCCGCCACATGCTGTTGGGTATCTGCCATGACAAAGGGAGACAGGTTGAATTGTGGAACAGGGAGAGGAGCAAGTAAGACGTGAGTGCTGACAATGTCTCCGGCATGTGAGTCAGAAAAGATTATGGGAGGAGGGAGATGATGAAAAGGAGAAGGAGCATTAGATATGCAGAGACCCCCTTCATTGGGACCTCCAACGTAGCATGTTGTCACGGCTGCAGTGATGGCCCGCCCAATGATCTGAAGCATTGTCTCCTTTAGGGGGGTGCGGACGTGTAAGCATGCCCATCCACCCTCAGGTCTCTCCTGCTGCTGGCTGATATGTGCCACCTTCTCCTGCAAGACAGAGGACAGTGTGTCATTGAGTATCCTGCAATGTGTGTGGGTGATGTGCCTATCATGGTCAGGTTGTGTAGTTCTATGTGCGGGTGAGATGTAGCATGCCGTGTGCAGCATTGCGTATGGATGGGTAGTGTTTGTCGGTGAGTGAGTGACGGGGGGTGTGATGTGTGGAGCAGTGGTGCGGTTGGTAGGATGTGCCACTTGACACTTGCATTCACTCACCTTGACCACTCGTGTCAAATCATTGAACTTCTTTCAGCACTGCAGCCACGTGCGTGGTGCCATGCTCCTGGCATTGACTTCCTAGACCATAAGAGATAGGAGCAGGAGTAGGCCATTCGGCCCCTCGAGCCTGCTCCACCATTCAATGAGATCATGGCTGATCTGATTTTTACCTCAACTGCACTTTCCCACCCTTTCCTCATATCCTTTGACTCCCTTGCTGATCAAAACTTTGTCTAACTCAGCCTTGAATGTATTCAATGACTCAGCCTCCACAGCTTTTTGGGGTAAAGAATTCCAAAGATTCACGACCCTCTGGGAGAAAAAATTCCTCCTCATTTCTGTCTTGAACGGGCAACCCCTTATTCTGAGACTATGACCCCTAATTTTAGATTCCCCCATGAGGGGTAACATCCTCTCAGCATCTACCCTATCGAGTCCCCTCAGAATCTTGTATGTTTCAATAAGATCTCCTCTCATTCTTCTAAACTCCAATGAGATTAGACCCAACCTGTTCAATCTTTCCTCATAAGACAACCCTTCCATACCCGGAATCAACCGAGTGAACCTTTTCTGAACTGCCTCCAATGCAAGTATGTCCTTCCTTAAATAGGGGCACCAGAACTGTACGCAGTACTCCAGGTGTGGTCTCACCAGCACCCTGTACAGTTGTAGCATGACTTCCCTGCTTTTATACTCCATCCCCCTAGAAATAAAGGCCAATATTCCATTCAGGATTACCTGCTGCACCTGTATGTTGACTTTTTATGTTTCATGTACAAGGACACCCAGATCCCTCTGTACCGCAGCATTTTGTAGTATTTCTCCATTCAAATAATATTTTGCTTTTTTATTTTTCCTCCCAAAGTGGATGACTTCACATTTTCCCACATTATATTCCATCTGCCAAATTTTTGCCCATTCGCTTAACCTGTCAGTATCCCTTTGCAGACACTTTGTGTCCTCATCGCAACTTGCTTTTCCACCTATCTTTGTATCATCACCAAATTTGGCCATAAGACACTCTGTTCCTTCATCCATGTCATTGATATATATTGTAAATAGTTGAGGCCCCAGCACTGAGTCCTGCGGCACCCCACCAGTTACAGATTGCCATTTTGAAAAAGACCCTTTTATCCTGATTCTTTGTTTTCTGTTAGTTAGCCAATCCTCTATCCAGTATATTACCTCCTACACCATGAACTCCTATCTTGTGCAGTAATCTTTTATGTGGCACCTTATCGAATGCCTTTTGGAAATCCAAATATACTGCATCCATTGGTTCCTCTTTATCCACCCTGCCCGTTACTTCCTCAAAGAACTCTAATAAATTTGTCAGACATGATTTCCCCTTCATAAAACCATGTTGACTCTCCTTGATTGTATTATGAGTCTCCAAATGTCCTGCTACTACTTCTTTAATAATGGATTCTGGCATTTTCCCAATGACAGATGTTAGGCTAACTGGCCTATAGTTACCTACTTTCTGTCTCACTCCCCTCTTGAATAGGGGTGTTACGTTTGCGGTTTTCCAATCCGCTGGGACCTTTCCAGAATCTAGTGAATTCTGGAAGATTACAACCAATGCATCCACTATCTCTGTAGCCACTTCCTTTAAGACCCTCGGATGCAAGCCATCAGGTCCAGGGGACTTGTCAGCCTTTAGACCCATTAGTTTACCTTGTACTTTTTCTCCAGTGATAGTGATTGTTTTTAGTTCCTCCCTCCCCTTTGCCCCTTGATTTTCTACTATTATTGGTATGTTATTAGTGTCTTCTACTGTGAAGACAGATACAAAATATCTGTTCAATTCCTCTGCCATTTCCTTGTTTTCCATTATTATTTCCCCAGGCTCATCCTCTAAGGGACAAATGTTTACTTTAGCTACCCTCTTCCTTTTTATATACTTGTAGAAGCTTTTACTGTCAGTTTTTATATTACTTGCTCGTTTACTCTCACAATTTATTTTCTCCCTCTTTTAGTCATCCTTTGCTGGTTTTTAAAGTTTTTCCAATCTTCGGGCTTACCAGTAATCTTTGCCATGTTGTATGCTTTTTCTTTTAACCTGATACCATCCCTTACTTCCTTAGTTAGCCATGGTTCCTGCGCCACAGCCTGCCAATGCCTGCAGAACTGCAGTCTGGAGGGTCTGCTGCTATCCTGTGGGTACATGTTGGCTCTCCTTTTATTCATCCCTTCCACCAGGGCCTTCGATGCACCACTAGAGAAGCATGGAGCCCTCTCTCGTGCCGGTCCTGTTATCCTTGCGGCCAACTGTGTACCTGCCATTTGAAATGTGCACCTGCACCTTTAAGAGGTGCAGGCTGCTGATAACGTGCGCTGTGCACGCCCCATTTCCAACTACTTCATTCTCCGTGCAGCCTCTCAGCAGCACATGTAGCACTGGTTGCTCAGAGATATCATGATAATCAGCTGGCAGTACATGACCAGGCTGCACATACAGGGTGTTGTGGATTCCTCTGAAACTCAAAGCACCATTGCTCATGGGCAAGCATATATATGATGCAGCTGGTATGTGTTTGCACACATGGGAAGGTATTCCAATTTTTGGAGGAAGCGAAACAGCCCAATTGTGTGTGGCCATTATAGCCTAGTGGGCTAACTGAAGTGCCTCATGCTAGCAGGTCAGGTATGACAAGGGCACAAAGATCCAGGCGAATTATTGAGTCATGGTAGTTTCTCACAAGAATAAATGGATGTAGCTCACCATTACTGATTATTTTATGAACACGTGGCTCCCAGTGATACCTTAAATAAATCTTTAAACATATTCTGGAACACTGCTGCCAACCAATAAGTGGCATTTCATTATCATTTGTGATTGCATGAATGTAAAAAATGTAAATGCTGTAAGCTGCAAAATGTTAAATTATGGCCATGGAGTTTATGAGAATAATAAAGTTGTAACATGTTCAAATAGCTCCTGGGATGAGGAGAGATTGAGTAAAATAGGCCTATATTCTCTGGACTATTGAAACATAAGATTCTGAGGGGGCTTGACAGGGTAGATGCTGAGAGGTTGTTTCCCCTGGCTGGAGAGTCTAGAACTAGGGGGCATAGTCTCAGGATAAGGGGTCAGCCATTTAAGACTGAGATGAGGAGAAATTTCTTCACTCAGAGGGTTGTGAATCGTTGGAATTCTCCAAGCCAAAGGGCTGTGGATGCTGAGTCATTGAGTATATTCAAGGCTGAGATAGATAGATTTTTGGACTCAAGGGGAATCAAGGGCTATGGGGATCGGGCGGGAAAGTGGAGTTGAGGTCGAAGATCAGCCATGATCTTATTGAATGGTGGTGCAGGCTTGAGGGGCCCTATGGCCAACACCTGCTTCTGATTCTTATGTTCTTATATTCTTAGATGCTGTCATTACAGTGTGCATTCGAACTGGGCTTGAATGGCCTCCCAGTCATTTGTTATCTTTTATCATAGGCACAATCTTCAGTTGAAATTTTGTTTGAGAATTTTCTCAATCCAGTTTTGTTAAGCATTTTTTACATCTTCTATTTTCATTGATAATTTTTCACTTACTGTCACCACTGAAACTAAATGTATGGATTCAGATTTTAGGAATATTCAAACAAGATTATAAAGCTAGCCCATCGGCTGATGAGAATACAATTTACTCCAGTTATATTAAAAAAAAATCAATTTTCTGCTGGAATTGGGAAGCTCTGAATAAAGCAGGAGGCCAGAAAGACAAAGAGAAATTATGCTGTTGAACACAGAATTTATTGCATGACCGGAATAACTAATGAATTACTTGGGCAGATTCCTCCTTAACTGTCCCCACACAATGCTATAAGCTAAATCTGTTTTGTATGGTTTACTAATGAACCTCCTATTTCTGTGGTGTTAAATATATTATACATTCATGTTTCATTATTGAATTTCAATCTGATTTTAGTGTGGACTATTGCAAGGAAAGGTTCTAATATTTTCTATCACTTTGTGGGAGGCAGCCTCTTCCTTTGTCCAGAGGGGATGACCACCACCTTGAAAATCTGCTTGACAAGTATTGATCCAAAATGGTATGCTTTGGTATTTTTAATTGAGGTGGTTTACATTAGTATGTCTGCACTATAAATATACCAGGTATTTTTCTCCACATCAGTTCTTCATTGAACTAGTTCCAGAAGCTTCACAAGCTGAATTGAATAAGGGACTGACTAGACAGTGGTAAGGCCACATGTCTCCTTTTGATTTTTTTTTTAGGTTATATTACTGTTTTTCTATTATTAATTTTCTTCCCTTCTTCTTCACTTCTGAGTCTCCGCTGTACCTTCTGTAGCCAGAGGCATGGCTAGATGACCAGCTCCACAGCCTCTGTTAATGCCACTTTCGAGACAACTGCTTGGAGACGTGCACGTGTAGCCCTGAATGATGCTCCCTCAAATCGATCTCCAAACCTCCGCTCTGCACCTTCCCACAGCAACAACTGACGACTCACTGTGGAAATCAAACCAGTATTCCACCACTCCATGCACTGGACATCAATATTTGCATATGCTGCAATTGTGTGATATAAACCTGCACATGTATACCTCCTTATCCCACCTCACAGGATGTTCCAAAGCACTTCACATCCAATTAATTACATTTCAAAGTGCAGTCATTATTGCTTGGTGTGCAAAAATGGCAGTCAATTTGTGTGCAGCAAGCTCCCACAAACAGCAAATGAGATGAATGACCAGTTAATCTGTGTCTGCTGGATTTAGTTGAAGGGAGGAATGTTGACCTAGGACACTGGGATAACTTTGTACAGTGGAAAGGGATTTTGTGCATTCACCTAAACAGGCAGATAGGCTCTCGGTTTAATGTCTGATCCTCTGAAACGCAGGGCCCCAGACAATGCAGCACTCCCTTAGTTTTGCACTAAAGTGTTAGCCTTCAATATGTAATCGAGTACTGGAAAGAGTCAGGCGAGAATGCTACCAATTGAGTCAAGCTAACACCAAAATGGATGTTGATGTACTGTTAAAATGAGTGTGTATTTTTGTGACATTTGCAGTGCCAATGAGGCATGGCATGAACACTTAAATTACTTCTATAACAAATTAAATGCAGCAATTTTAGAGTTATTGGTGAAATAGTTTGAAAGACACCTGGGCAGGAGGGTAAGGAGCATGTCCAAGAAAATAATTGCAGATCCAAAAGTTCAATATATGATTACGAATGAAAGACTTGAATAACTAATTCATTTTGGGGGGAGAAGGTGCTGGTAGCCGTCGGTAAATGCAATAGTCACGTTTTCACAAAGCAAACAGCAACAGCACAACAAAATCATGGGACTGGGTGTTGACCAACAGTAGGAACAACTTTATAGCGGCAAAAGCGTCTTTTTCATCATCGGTGGAATGGGGATAAAATATTAATAATTATTATATACTATATGTAAACAAATGGTTCTTCAGAATGCATCTTATAATTATCTCCAGCAAAATCCTTCCAGAGGGAAAAAGTTACATCAGATAAATACACCACGGGTATTGTAAATAGGTTCGAACTTACAAGTTTAGTACTTCGATATATTTGCAGATGAATAAGGTTCAAATATCACGGAATTGCTGTAATTCAAGACAATATGCTTTATAGGCAAACAGAAGAGATGCAATGATGATGCTTCCCAGGATTAAACTCCCCACGAGGGTTCTTAATGTGCACTTCTCTATAATTGCAAAGACAAAAAAGATTCCGTAACCTTGCAGAATCAATCTAAACTGCTTTGCAACCTGGCCGTGAATATTACTTACTCAACCATTAACGTTTCAATCTGTTGCTAACCTTGTCCGTGAGGTAGCAGCACTGAGGCTTTCTCAACAGGGGTGTGTGGAACTAGTCAGTAAATTCATCAACTCTCGACAATATAAACCTGTTTTTGAATGCAGCCTAGATGTATTCTGTCACTTTACTCTGGAGTGATAGAGTATGCTGCAAGTATTATAATATAGTATTGCTTTCTTCCCCCTCGAAGTCGGAAATCAAATGTGATTGATTATGTGTGGGCGTATTCATTTTGCAGAGAACGCAGCGAAACCCATTTATTTCATGTGCTTACGGTATTTATAAACTTTCCTGGCCCCTGCAGCTACATTACTGCACTCTGGAAAGTATAAAAAGCTGTAGTCATCTCAGTTGGCGTCATATCCCAAAATATATCGTGTTTACATTTGGATGAAGTCATAGTAACCAAGAAATTCCTTGTTTACTTTGTATTTCTGTAATGGGAAGCGATTTAATAGTTTCTATTTATTGTAACAATAGACAATTCCGATTAATCGGTAACTAAAACCGCGTTTGCGGACGGCTTTTACATATAATTTTAATAAAGGTTATGGTTTCGAGCAGGCACGTGTTAGGTTTAAGTTAGGCAGTGTATTCATAGAATCAAAGAAAGTTACGGCACAGAAGAAGGCCATTGGGCCCATCGTGTCCGTGCTGTATTCGAGGGTTTTTTTTTACATACGAAAGATTGCAACTTCAGAATTGCAACGCATACAACGCGCACGACCAAAGGTATCGAAGGCTCACAAAGACGTAAAAACCCAGCCCCTGCCCGCTCCACGTGCGTTAAAGTTTATTTCTGCTGTAATCGGGGAACGTTTGGAAGAGACGGACGCATCTTAAAATGGTTTTGTGCACTGTTCAGGGTAACAATACCAGCCCCTTTCCATCGTCTGGAATGAGCAATCATCAACAAATGTGAAAACTGTGCGTAATAAACGGCTGTTAAAGGAAGGTGGGAGAATTACTGGTGAAGAGGGAGTGGATGACGTGTGGCAAAAGGTTTCCCTTCCAAGTAACATCCGCGCTGACATCAAATACATTCAACTGAAATGCCTCATAAGTGACCGATTGAATGCCTCACATCCAAACTTCCTGGATGTACGAGAAATATATAACTTTTTGGGGATATATATATATAAATATATAAACCCACAGCAAACCATAATGCCAATGTTGTAGTTCAGTATAGTTTTTTGGGGAGCGTTAAAAAGTCCTTTTAAATTATAGTAATTACCACTTGGGCATTTCCAGCACTGAAGAGTCCCTACAAACTTTTGCAAAGTGAGTTTTGTTTTTAGCTTCATTACTTCTGCTTTGACCCCTTGTTTGACGCAATGTGCCCATTTCCAGGAACTTCAACTTCGAATTTCCTCTCTCTCTCTCGGCCGCGCACCCGCTTTAGGCAGGCGCGCGCAATGGGCGGGAACGCGAGCGACAGCGGGAGCGCGCCTCGCCCGGGGAGGAAGCGCCGGCGCGAGCAGCAGCAGCAGCAGCAGCAAGCAGGGACAGAGCGCGCTCACAGCACAATACTGTGATAAGAAACTCCTGTCCAACATACACCACACAAGCAAAACACAAGAGAGTCTTCGGGAAAATTAAAACAATTATTTACCTTAAGCACAAAAAAAAAAGTAAAAGGGGAGAATTTTTTTTTTGCACTGACCGGTCACGGAGGTAATTCTCTCGCCGTCGGTTCTGTTTATTTTTTTTTTAAAAAAGCTAAATAATTCGCAGTTTATTGCGGAAAGAAGAGCTGCAACTGGAGCCCAGTGTGAGGTGAGTGAATAAGAATTAAAGAGAGAAAGAGGAGGAGGAAGAGGAAGCAGCGCCGCATGTGGAAATGCAAATGTGTTTGTTTTTAATAAGACTTTTTGTCATCGTTTGCCTGAATTTGCTTGTCTGTGTCATTGGCGCTGAAACGTGCAGCGCTGTGTTTTGGTTGCTGAGAGGGGGAGAGGCTTGCCCGTTTTGAAAAGCCATTGACGGCACCTCGCCCCTGTCACTTCGGCTGCAATAAAGAAGCCGGGGGATGTCAGGAGCAATCGTGAGCTCTGTGCCCGAGCGTTTGAGGTAAATGTCATTAATTCGCTCCCATATTAAAGTCTACAGTGGGATCTTTTCTCACGCCCCAGAAAGCGCACTTGGACCACGTCCTGTTTGCACGTTACTTTTCTGATTCCTTGTGTATCAATTTTAAGAAATTTGTTTTTAAGTCGGCTTGTTGAGAGATGCGGAAACCTCAATCGCTACGTGCTCGGAGCAAATAGATAATTATGTATTTGACAAGTTGTTTGAGCTAGTCTGAACGCAATTAAAAGTTACAAATTGTGCAACAGTGTTATTTTTACGGGAATCGATGGACAGGAGGTTACAAACCCGAGATGGGTGGATTGCTTTCTTCCAGTGTTCTATTTGGGTATTTTTTTAAACGAACAGGTAAATAAATAGATGATTGTGAAGACGACGTGGTGTGAAGCTTTTCTATATTTTTATAGAGTTTCTTTTTTTTAGAAAATGTTTGTAAACTACTGGATAATCCAAACGCGAATCATACGGCACCTAGGACATGGATAGAGGTCGATCCTGTGAGCTCAATAAATATTGATGAGTTGTTTCAATTCGAAAGATTACAGAGTTGAAGCTTGAGCTTTAAGGTTACAAAAGGTGTTTGCAGTTAGGGATAAGCTTTAAAGTTATTTCGAATTCAGCTTCATTGAGCCAAGTCAGATCGGGCCAGTTTGAACTAAAGATGTCTCAGCGGCCCCTTCCAGGTAAGGGAGGAGGGGGGGAATATTGTGATGGATAACATCTGAATTTACTGTTTCTACCTCAATGTGTTTATTTATGCACATTGAACTGTTAAGAACCTGAACTTTGGATTTAACACAGAATTCCAGATTAATTTCCCTAACGTGTTCAAACCTGTTCTATTAGGTGCTACCAGTCTAAATAAATGGGAATGACCGAGTTATTGCTTGTCTTATATAGATGGATTTCTGGTGATGTCATATTGGCCTTCAGATTAACAGTGGCCTTTTGTAGCATTCGGCCGACTAAACTATGAAGATTGATAACGAATGATGTCACAGCAATCCATCTATAGATGGATGGCACAGTCACTCTAGTTTTTACTCTGGTGTTTTAAGAATGAGACTAGAAGAATACGTAAGTAAAGTCTGTGTGAGTCTGCAAAGGTATGGTTTACAGAATTCACAGATGTTTTGTGTTCTTTTTGTGGAGCTGATATCCTTTTTGTAAACAAAGATTCATAATAGAAATCTCATGTTGATCAGATGAAATTGAGTTTTCCAATTAGATATTCATTGTTTGCATGTCCCAGATCTTGTTTACTATGCAAAATCCTGTCACCAATAAATTTCATTGTGTATACCAGAATGCTTGCTTTTCAGTGTTCCATTCAATTTATCAGCAGTCTGTGTGACGCTCTGTCCACTTTGTGCTACAAAATGGAGGTTTCCAGTTTATTTTAACTCTAAATATGCTTGTTTCCCTCTTACTAATCAAATTTGTACACTAAGCAAGAGATAGACATTCTTTCCTTTTAAGTTGTATTTAAAAATAATGTGGTAGTGGTCCCTCTGATTTATGGAAAGTGTGACCTTTTTAATAGCTTTTTTGCCTCGGGCATTTAAATTGTCAGTTGAGTGGTTCTCAGTGTCTAGTGGCCTTGTTTAGTAGAGAATGTTTTGATCTCGTGGCTTACATTAATATTTTGTGACATGGCTTTTTATTCTTTTGGCTCATGTGGAAAATGAAGGGATTTAAAAACTGCAAACTGAGAAGTCTGAATAACTAGTGTAGTAGAATGTCGGATATCTAAAGGCCCAAATATGCATCTATCCAAAAGGCATGTGCATGTGTCATTCATACTTGATACTAACAGGCATCCATCCCTGCAACCGAAATTAAATCAATTAGGAAAAATGTGAAAAGAGAAAAGATAGTTTAAGGTTTTGCACTGAAATCTTCCATCAAATGAAACATTAACCTAAATTTTCAGATACTGAGGGAGCTGCTTTGTATTTCCAGTATTTTCTGTTTTTATTTCCAGTTTTTAATATTTTAAGTTTGCGTTTTATCTCTAGGAAAAATATCTTCAGCTAACAATGTTTGGATAATCATAACTTGTGAAAGAAAAATGTGCAGGGGCAGAGGCATTTTTGATTTATTATAGAAAAATCAGCCCTTGGTTGGTAATATCCATCTGTAATCAAAATATAAACACATTTTTATCATGTAATAATTCTGACTTGCCTGTTCAAAATGAGCACAACCTCCCTTGGGTGAAATTGGCTTTTTGCTCACTAAAATATCTGTCACCATATTGCTTCATTTGAGTGTCCATTTCTATTTTATCAAATAACGAATGTAGCACAGTTTGAAGCTAATGTTTTCAAGTATTCTCTGATTGCTCAGCTGATTAAGACAGGGACTAGATAAGCCATAATGACGAGGAATGTCCCACTCAGTCAATGTGGAGTTATCTGAATTTGGCCAGAGTATCAGTAAAGACATAACCCAGGAGCTCTGAAACCAACCGTTAAAAATGTAAAAATCGGCCAGGGTGGCTGTTCACTGCTGGAAAATGCACTTGTGGACATTGGGTGAAGCTGAGGCTGGATTTGGCTGTGATGCATTCAATGGATGAATAGCCTCAAGAATGGGCAAGTGCTTCTGGCATCCATGGAATCAGACCACATCACAGAGTCAGGAGGGGAGAAAGCTAGCAGAAAAAAACTCTAAAACCTTCACCCTCTTTTTCTCATCCAGTTGATATATTGAGGTCTATTGATGCTGTTTAGACTTGTGTTCTGAGACAGAGTGAAAAGAACAATGGAAATCCAATTCCCATGATGTCTCTTAAAATGGCTTTCTGCATGAAAATATTGAGCCAAAGTGCAGGACAGTGTGCAGTTTGTTTTCTATTTTGTTTTTTAAAACTGTAAGTGAACATTCCCTGTGTCAGAGTATGACCATCTCCCCTCAAAAATACTGACAAATAAGGGAATATTTCTTGTTACATACCTTAGTCTCTCAAGCTCTCAAACCTTGTGAACTACTGCTTACTTAAAATGTACTAATGTCACCAAGGCTGATATAAAATTTAAATATTGCAATGTATTAACTGTCCGATAACTGGCATGATTGTTGGGTCTTCAGTGATTTGAACAGCATCAAAAAATGTTGATTCAGCTAATATGCCGAGAGTTATACTGTTTTGTATCATTTTTCTTTTCAAATGTGTAAACGTGATTAGGATCTTGAAACTAAATGCAAGACTCTGGAGGGAAGAATATGGAGAATGTAATTTTCAGCTGGACTCAGACTGTCTTCATTAAGTAGTTGTGTCGATGTACATTGGCTATCGTATATGAACCTGTACACTTCCCTTTTTGCACTTAAAAAGCTTAGGTCCCACCCAGATGCTTTATTGACTATTTGGCATAATGAAACAAAATGTCACAAAGCAGGGTCAATAAATTTAGAAACTTAGATATAACTGTACACGATACAGTTGAATTTCCTGAAAATATTCGGTTAGGTCCATATAACAAATAGAAGTTGATATCCTATGCAAAATATTCTTGCTGTGATCTAAACAGTTTTATAAAGGTATTTTCATTTATTTTGCTGCTTTCCTTCTTGATCCCCCCCCCCCCCATGGCACATACTGTTTCTAGTCGAAAGAGTACTGGTGGATACATGAGTGGCCCAGTTGATTCTTGCTTGGATTTTTATTCCTACCTGCAATTAATTGCTTGGCTTTCAATTAGTGCATCACCATGATAATAAAGCTGAAATTGGTAATTCACTTTGAGGAAATTGTGCTTGTAAATACAGGCCCTAACACTTGGTGATGTAGCTCACTAGTGTTGCAATGCTCTATGATGCCTTTGTCGCATTATTATAGGAGTATGCCATGTAGATGAGGCTATGCAAAAAAAGTAAGGCTGCCTGAAAATGTGACATGTTACCTTTAGTAAGCTAACACATGCAGTTTATTTAAGAATGAGGCAGATGAAAAAAAAAACTTACTTACAGTTAAACTGATCTTAATTCATTTGTGGTGTGACCTAAATCGTGCCGTGTTGGTGGCTATCAGTGAGCTGAATAGTAGAAGCAACACTTATTTTTCAGTTTCTTTTACTCTTTGAAGTTACACAAATTCTTGATTTATCTTCTGTTCTCTCCTACACTTTTCTATCTTGGTGGTACCCTGCACTGTCGGTCTTGCTCCTATAGCCAGGTTTCTAAATAAAAAAGAAAATGCAATGAAGCTTAATATTTAGTTGTATTTGGGGTATGAAAAGTTCAAAACAGTATCATTTTTTTATTTATCAGCTTCAGGTAAACTGCCCTCACTTTAACATGCCTTATGCATGTCGTAGAGCTGGCCTCACTGTAACATGCCTTATGCATGTCGTAGAGCTGGCCTCACTGTAACATGCCTTATGCATGTCGTAGAACTGGCCTCACTGTAACATGCCTTATGTATGTCACAGAACGGCCCTTATTTTGACATGTTTTATGCATATCCGCAGAGCTGGCTTACTATGAGATGTCTTATACGTAGCGACAGATTAACAGCGATCCACGATGAACAGGGAGATCCACCTGTCATCCCAAGTCAGTGCTCCATACCAAGGCGGTATGGCAGAGAAACCAGATTAATTTAAACATTTGGCACCTTGCTTACTGGTCCTAGGGAAACTCATTACTTTGTTTAAAAAGTAGGATGCAGGAAAAGTTGTTATCGCTATGATTGTCACCCCTTTCTCTCTACCCTGTAGAACTTAGAATTACATATTAAACAGGTTAAAATATGGCACGTGACAACAATAAACTTATACTAGACTTTTGAGCAGTTTTACCAAAACATATTTTTCATTGTGAACTAAATATGGTCTGTAAAAATCTAAATATGAAAAATGTAAGTATTTAAAAAATATATTGAAATGTTTAAATTACCCTTGATACTTAAATACCATTAAGTCAGAAATGGCTTAGCATTAACTTTTAATATACCTAGAATACAGATTCAGCTCAAGCTACAAAAAGCTACTTCTCTTCAGTTGTTTCCTTTGTTTATCATTGATGTGGAATTCCTGACATTTACCTGAGGAAGGAGGAAGCCTCCGAAAGCTTGTAGATTTCAAATAAAATCGTTGGACTATAACTTGGTGTTGTAAAATTGTTTACAATTGTTTATCATTGACAGACAAGGATTCCAACTAGCACCTTTTTGCGAGTTGATGTGTGCATACAAAGGTACCCCTCATGAGTTTAACCATCACCTTTTATAACAATGATCCACTACTTTTATTTTTGCAATGCTATTTTAGTTAAAAGATGATGCTTCTTTTGGAAATGTTTAAAACAAAATGATAGATAGTGGTGGTACAAATTGTAGAGAAATTAATTAGTACATTACAGAGGAATTAATATTGGAAAAAGATATGGAAAATTAAAAAGACACTGAAAAGGAATCTTTTTTGTAAACATGCTTTGGCTTTCTTGTGTTCTGTCTGGATTTGTTTTCTAATTCTATTCAGTACAGTTGCTTCTTTGGTGTGATTCTTTTTACATTTGCATTTTTGAGTTCCTTATTTCTGTTCACAATTTTAAAAAAAAATTTCTTTGTAATTTATTTTCCATGATTTTTTTTTTGTCCGCCTTTTAAATGTTATAATTTTGGTTGTGGCTTTTCTGCTTCACAGAACTAGGAAGATTTTGTATTTCATTGAATGCTGTATTCTAGCTTGTCTTTATTTTATTTACTTGCACAGTTTGTGTGATATCACTGATTTGATTGTTCTGATCTGGAACAATTACTGAGACTGAATGTGTGGGGATGGTAAGTTAACACGTAGTTGAATTGAGTGGATGGCTGAAGCACTTGCACTGTTTGGTTCAGTAACTCCTCTCGGCTGTTACTTTCAGTGATGTAATTAGCAGTCGCTGTTGAAGCATTGTACTTTAAAAATGGACAACAACTTAGATTTATATAGAACCTTTTATGTAATAAAACATCTCAAAACACTTTACATAGGAAAGAGTGGTCACTGAGCAATAATAGAAGAGTTGGGAAAGACAAAAGTAGGATGCAGGAAAAGTTGTTATCGCTGTGATTATCACCCCTTTCTTTCCACCCTGTAGAACTTAGAATTACATATTAAATAGGTTAAAATACTGCACGTGATAACAATAAACGTTCACTAGGCTTTTGAGCAGTTTTACCAAAACACCCAAATACAAGGTCAAAATGAGAGGTTTTGGGAGGGCATTTAAAGGTGGGGAGAGGAGTAACAAAACAAAGAAGGTTTAGGGATGGAGTTTCAGAGAGTAGGTCTGAGATAGCTGATGCCTGTGCTGTTGAATGAGGAGGCGGAAGGGAGGGAATGCACAGAAGGGCTAGAGTCAGGGGACTGAAGGTTGCCATGTGAGCCTGCTGAGGTAGATTGGGGCAATGCCATGAAGGGATATGTAAACAAAGACAAGGGGAGTGATTTTAAACCCCAAGAACGGGTGGGTTGGAGGCAGGTGGGAGTTGAAAATAGTTTTTTTTGGGTCACAACCGCAAAATTTTCAGACTTTGCGTTCCCAGCGCCGACATTAAACCAGGAAATAAAGCCGGGTTGTGGTCGCGACCCAAAAAACAACTATTTTGGGGTTTAAAATCACCCCCGAGGTTTTTTAATTCAGTGCATTAGGGCACAGGGAACCATTAGAGGTCAGTGAAGATAATGGTGATTGGTGAGAAGGACAGCATGCAAGCAACAGGGTTTTGGCTCTAAAGAGATTAAAGAGTGGATAACAGTTTTAGCAACAGGGAGATTTTTGGAGTACTGATTGGGTTGCCTTTTCCAATTTATGAGAAAGAAAAACGAGTTACTTTTAAACAAAAAAAATCTACTCCTGACATATTATGTCCTTACAGTACTCCAACTCCATCTGTGATCAGAAACAAAATAATTTCATTCAGAACAATCAGCATAGATTCATGTCTGATTAACTTGATTGAATTTTTTGAAGAGGTAACAAGGAGGGTCGATGAGGGTAACGCATTTGATGTAGACTACATAGATTTTAGCAAGGCTTTGGACAAGGTCCCATATGGCAGACTGGTCAAAAAAGTAAAAGCCCATGGGATCCAAGGGAAAGTGGCTTGTTGGATCCAAAATTGGCTCAGTGGCAGGAAGCAAAGGGTAATAGTTGATGGGTGTTTTTGCGACCGGAAGGCTGTTTCCATTGGGGTTCTGTAAGTCTCAGCACTAGGTCCCTTGCTTTTTGTGGTATATATTAATAATTTGGACTTGAATGTGGGGGGCTTGATCAAAAGGTTTGCAGATGATACAAAAATTGGGCCGTGTGGTTGGTAGTGAGGAGGAAAGCTGTAGACTGCAGGAAGATATCAATGGACTGGTCAGGTGGGCAGAAAAGTGGCAAATGGAATTCAACCCAGAGAAGTGTGAGGTAATGCATTTGGGGAGGACAAACAAGGCAAAGGAGTACACAATAAATGGGAGGATATTGAGAGGTGTAGAGGAAGAGAGGGACCTTGGAGTGTTTGTCCCTGCAGGACAGGTAGATAAGGTGGTTAAAAAGTCATACGGGATACTTTCCTTTATTAGCCAAGGCACAGAATATAAGAGCAAGGAGGTTATGCTAGAACTGTATAAAACTTTGGTTAGGCCACAGCTTGAGTACTGCTTACAGTTGTGGTCACCACATTACAGGAAAGATGTGATTGCACTAGAGAGGGTACAGAAGAGATTTACGTGGCAGTTGCCAGGGCTGGAGAATTTTAGTTATGAGAAAAGATTGGATAGGCTGGGGTTGTTTTCTTTGGAGCAAGGAAGATTTAATTGAAGTATATAAAATTAAGACAGGACTAGATAGAGTGGCTAGGGAGGACTTATTTCCCTTAGCAGAGGCGTCAGTGACCAGGGGGCATAGATTTAAGGTAATTTGTAGAAGGATTAGATGGGAGCTGAGGAGAAATTTTTCACCCAGATGGTGGTGGGGGTCTGGAACTCACTGTCTGAAAGGGTGGTAGAGGCAGAAACCCTCAACTCATTTAAAAAGTACTTGGATGTGCACTTGAAGTGCCTTAACCTACAGGGCTACAGACCAAGTGCTGGAAAGTGAGATTAAACTGGATAGCTCTTTTTCGGCTGGCACAGACACGATAGGCCGAATGGCTTCCTCGTGTGCTGTAACTTTCTGTGATTCGATGAACAGTGAAAATACTGACATCAGTCTAAGACTTTCAATGGGGATAATTGTGAGATCAAGATCAAAGAACTTGACAAAATAAATTTGTGACCCAAAATCTTGATTTGGATGGTTCAAGATTAAATCTTTGAACGTTTTGTCAATTTATTGAAGGATTGAATGACAATTATGACTTTGCAGTAATGTAGTATTTTCTCAGGCATAGATTGCAGCTGAAAAATATCATTGGGATTGATGAAACAACCTGGAGGGTGAGCAGGAAATGAAAAGTGGATTTCAGTTCTGGTTCTGGAATCAATATTGGAGTGGGACATGTTGGGGAACTGAGGCCAATCATGGCGTTTGACCTAAACAGTTGGGCTGACCCCTGGACCTAAGAATTGAGAAACTGAGGTGAAATATTTCCTCTAAATCATAAACTCATTCTTTGTTAACTCACTTGTGATTTTACTACAGATAGTGAACCGAAGAAATCTTGCTCCTGCAAGTAGATAGCCTTGGATGCTAGTTAAATTGGGAATGAGTGGAAATTAATGTTAGGCCCTGCAGTGCACACAAAATGTTATGGCATCTTACTTTCACCAGGCAAGAGCACATTTAAGATCTAGGGTCTTTTTCTGAACAGAAGAACTGGGTGGTGAACAGATTTTGTAATATTTGAGGTGAACAAAGTAGCTTGGATAAAGATAACATAAGTGTGCTGATATTTTTCTTCTAATGTGGATGTTGTGTATTGTTGCATGGTTGTGGAATAAAACTGAATATTTTATCAGTGAAATAGGTCAGAGGGATTTTCAAGTGCATTTGGGTGGGATAATGTTGAGAGATAATGAAGTGTGGTTCAGGGTAGCCCCAGATTATAACAATTTGTCTCTTTCCACAATTTCTCTTTTTTTTCCACCCTTGGCATTCATTCCAAGCTAATTTAGTCCATCAGTAGCATTTTGAAAGCTGAATGTTTGACCACTCCTTTATGATAATTTATAATTGAACTGTAGGTGATTGTCCAGTTATGCCTTGTTCTATATAATTGATATTGATGAAGTAATTGATATATTTACTTGGCATAGAATACAAAATGCCACGAAAGTTTCTGTTGAGGGTCCAGAATCACACTTTGGAGGCAAAAGTTTTATTTGGAGCCAAAATCACAATGAAGGTGACCCTTCAGACCATTTCATTTCATGCTTCCAGAATACCAATCTCATCATCTTCCCATTATGGAATCAAGTCATTTCGAAAATGAGCTTAGTGTCCTGATCTCAGCCATTCTTCTTGGCAACCCATTCTTACTGTTAACAGAGCAGATCTTTGTAACCTGTTTTGAATCTGCATTTGTCACGTTTTATATGTAATTCTTGTAAGTCATCAAAAAGATGGACAGTAGTTTACAGATATTATGAGGAATAAAGCAGGTTCTATTTTCTTGCAGTTTATGGCATGCATAAAGTTGCCTAGAAAATAATCCATGTTTTTCATAATACAGTCTCGCATCTCCTCGTGTGCATTTGGTCGTTTTCAGAATTATGCTACCACACTTGCATTAATGTGCACCTAAAACTACTTTCCATCATTGAAAATGTGGCAGTATAAATGCAGCTTAAGATAAATAGAAAAAGGGCAGACACATTTTAAATTACAACCAAAATGATGAAATGTAGTTTAACTGTTTGAAAAATGTGTTTTCAAACATTTCAATTTAAGTAGTTTGAAGTTTCGAGGTATTTTTGTAGGTTAAAAACTGTAGCTGTAGAAAAAGAGAATTTTCATTTATGCAGTGCCTCAGAGCCAATGAGTTGCTTTTGAAGTGCAGTCAGTGTTGTTTTGTAAATGCAGCAACTGCTGCTTTTGGAGATATTGATTGATAGATAGATAAATGTTGGCCAGGACAACTCCCTTGCTCTTCAAAGAATGCCATGGGATCTTTATACATCCACCTGAGAGGGCAGATGGGGCTTCAGTTTAACATCTCCATCCGAAAGATGGCACTCATGATTGTGCAGCACTCTGTTGGTACGGCAACAAAGTGTCAACCTAGATTGTTTTTTGAAGTCCCTGGAGTAGGGCTTGAACCTATTACCATCTCACGCCAAGACAAGAGTGCTACCACTGGACTAAGCTGACACTTACACTACGCTACTGGTCTATGACCAGTGACTGTAAATTGCAAAATGCAACTGGCAAGACATAAGCTATATTAGCCACTGGGCCATGGTGCTGCCTGCCAGGAGAGTGCTCTGCATGCGTCTGCAGAACTTTGCTCCCCTGACGACTAGTTTTTAATGTTCGACAACAGGCAGCATCTGATTTCTCGTAAGACTTAAAACCAAGTTTATGAAATGCCCAGGTGTTCCGAAGGATCAGATGAGCAATTTTTAAACCTAGATTTGCATTGGACTAGAGTTATGCTTCAGCTGATGTGAGGCCCAAACAATGTGAGATGACCTCCTTGAGTCTGAGTCAATGTGCATTTAAAAAAAACTGCTTGGCATCGTAATAATAGTGACCGCATAACTGCAACGTTCAACCACAAAAATTTACGTGACGGTCACGTAGTCTGTACGCAAAAGTTACTCAGAAGTTGAAATGTGACATTTTGTATCAGTTAATAAATTACTGTTATCAAAGCAAAATGGCTGAAAGGCAACTTTTTTTTCAAATTGAGAAAATATCACCATTTGAAAATATTAGGCAAATCAAGAAATAGTGATGCTAGGTTGATTTTTAAAGGCCTAAAAATTGTAGTTGGAGGAAGGAACATCTGAGAGAGGTAGAACTCCAAAGAATGGAGGTGATAGGAAAAGAAATTAGAGTAAGAGATTATGATGAGTCTTGCTTTCAACATAGTGGGGATGAAGGGAGAATGTCCAGAACAGATGTTTGTATATTCAGTAGAAAACTATGCCCTCTTGTTTTTAATATGAACCCATAAAACCTGAGACTGCGCAAATCCAAGTTTCAACAAAAATTAACATAGGAGCCTATATTAATGAAGGTTATTGGTGAATACCCAGGCTGAGAATGATAAACAAAGTGCTGTAAAGTTAATTTTAGAATTTGGTCAAATTTAGCATCTTGAGACTCACTTTCCAGCAACTGAGACACCCATTTAATTGCTTTTGTACAACACTTGAACAGTTCTGGGGCAGGAGAGACCTGTACATGCCAGACAGGTTGCACCTCAACAGAGCTGGGACTCGGACCTCGTGGGGAGGTCAACTAATGCTATGGCTGAGGGCTTAAACTAATTTGGCAGGGAATGGGCACCCGAATGGAACAGAAAGGAGAAACTAGGTGCACAAAGGACTAGAAGAGACAACTAGAACTAGAATAAAGAATAGTTCAGAAATAGGAGGGATTAAACAGGGGGCAAATGTGAGGTAGTTTAAGATGAGTTTGGAGTGCATGTGTGTAAATGCATGTAGCGTGGTAATTAAGGTTGGTGAGCTGCAGGCTCAAGGCACCACATGAGACTATGATATAATGGCAATAACAGAGACCTGGATCAAAGAAGGGGAGGATTAGGTAATTATTTTTCCTGGCTACAAGGCATTCAGGAAAGATAGGGAAAGAAAAGAAAGGAGGGGGTGGCAGCATTGATCAAAGAAACTATTATAAGATACTGGGAAGGGATAATGTTTTTTTAAAATTCGTTCACGGGATGTGGGCGTCGCTGGCATGGCCAGCATTTATTGCCCATTCCTAATTGCCCTTGAGAAGGTGGTGGTGAGCCGTCTTCTTAAATCGCTGCAGTCTGTGTGGTGAAGGTTCTCGCACAATGCTGTTGGGTAGGGAGTTCCAGGATTTTGACCCAGCGACGGTTAAGGAACAGCGATATATTTCCAAGTCGGGATGGTGTGTGACTTGGAGGGGAAGGTGCAGGTGGTGTTGTTCCCATGTACCTGCTGTCCTTGTCCTTCTAGGTGGTAGAGGTCGCTGGTTTGGGAGGTGCTGTCGAAGAAGCCTTGGCGAGTTGCTGCAGTGCCTCCTGTAGACGGTACGCGCTGCAGCCACGGTGTGCCGGTGGTGAAGGGAGTGAATGTTTAGGGTGACGGATGGGGTGCCAATCAAGCGGGCTGCTTTGTCCTGGATGGTGTCGAGCTTCTTGAGTGTTGTTGGAGCTGCACTCATCCAGGCAAGTGGAGAGCATTCCATCACACTCCTGACCTGTGCCTTGTAGATGGTGGAAAGGCTTTGGGGAGTCAGGAGCTGAGTGACTCGCCACAGGATACCCAGCCTCTGACCTGCTCTTGTAGCCACAGTATTTATTTGGCTGGTCCTGTTAAGTTTCTGTTCAATGGTGACCCCCAGGATGTTGATGGGGGATTTGGTGATGGTAATGCCGTTGAATGTCAAGGGGAGGTGGTTAGACTCTCTCTTGTTGGAGATGGTCGTTGCCTGGCACTTGTCTGGCACAAATGTTACTTGCCACTTATCAGCCCAAGCCTGGATGTTGTCCAGGTCTTGCTGCATGCGGGCACGGACTGCTTCATTATCTGAGGGGTTGCGAATGGAACTGAGCACTGTGCAATCATCAGCGAACATCTCCATTTCTGACCTTATGATGGAGCAATGTCCTGGAGCTGAGATGATTGGCCTCCAACAACCACTACCATCTTCCTTTGTGCTAGGTATGACTCCAGCCACTGCAGAGTTTTCCCCCTGATTCCCATTGACTTCAATTTTACTAGGGCTCCTTGGTACCACATTCGGTCAAATGCTGCCTTGATGTGAAGGGCAGTCACTCTCGCCTCACTTCTGGAATTCAGCTCTTTTGTCCATGTTTAGACCAAGACTGTAATGAGGTCAGGAGCCGAGTGGTCCTGGCAGAACCCAAACTAAGCATCGGTGAGCAGGTTATTGGTGAGTAAGTGCCGCTTGATTGCACTGTTGACGACACCTTCCATCACTTTGCTGATGATTGAGAGTAGACTGATAGGGCGGTAATTGGCCGGATTGGATTTGTCCTGCTTTTTGTGGACAGGACATACCTGGGCAATTTTCCACATTGTCGGGTATATGCCAGTGTTGTAGCTGTACTGGAACAGCTTGGCTAGAGGTGCGGCTAGTTCTGGAGCACAAGTCTTCAGCACTACAGTCGGGATATTGTCGGGGCCCATAGACTTTGCTGTATCCAGTGCACTCAGCCGTTTCTTGCTATCACGTGGAGTGAATCGAATTGGCTGAAGACTGGCTTCTGTGATGGTGGGGATATTGGGAGGAGGCCGAGATGGATCATCCACTCAGCACTTCTGGCTGCATATGGTTGCAAATGCTTCAGCCTTGTCTTTTGCATTCACGTGCTGGGCTCTGCCATCATTGTGGATGGGGATGTTTACAGAGCCTCCTCCTCCCGTTAGTTGTTTAATTGTCCACCACCATTCATGACTGGATGTGGCAGGACTGCGGAGCTTTGATCTGATCCATTGGTTGTGGAATTGCTTAGCTCTATCTATAGCATGTTGCTTCTGCTGTTTAGCATGCATGTAGTCCTGTGTTGTAGCTTCACCAGGTTGGCACTTCATTTTTAGGCACACCTGGTGCTGTTCCTGGTATGCTCTTCTACACTCATTGAACCAGGGTTGATCCCCTGGCTGGTCGGTTATGGTGGAGTGAGGAATATGCCGGGCCATGAGGTTACAGATTGTGCTGGAATACAATTCTGCTGCTGCTGATGGCCCACAGCGCCTCATGGAAGGCCAGTTTTGAGCTGCTAGATCTGTTCTGAATCTATCCCATTTAGCACAGTGGTAGTGCCACACAATACGTTGGATGGTGTCCTCAGTGTGAAGGCGAGACTTTGTCTCCACAAGGTCTATGCGGTGGTCACTCCTACCAATACTGTCATGGACAGATGCATCTGCGACAGGTAGATTGGTGAGGATGAGTTCAAGTCGGTTTTTCCTTCGTGTTGGTTCGCTCACCACCTGCCGCAGGCCCAGTCTGGCAACTATGTCCTTCAGGATTTGGCCAACTCGGTCAGTAGTGGTGCTACCGAGCCATTCTTGGTGATGGACATCCAGAGTACATTCTGTGCCCTTGCTACCCTCAGTGCTTCCTCCAAGTGGTGCTCAACATGGAGGAGGACTGATTCATCAGCTGAGGGAGGGCGGGAGGTGGTAATCAGTAGGAGTTTTCCTTGCCCATGTTTGACCTGATGCCATGAGATTTCGTGGGGTCCGGAGTCAGTGTTGAGGGGCACTCCCAGGGCCAGTCCCTCCTGACTGCCACCACTTCTGGTGGGTCTGCCCTGCTGATGGGGCAGGATATACCCAGGGATGGTGATGGAAGAGTCTGGAACGTTGGGCGAAACATAGAAACATAGAAAATAGGAGCAGGAGTAGGCCATTTGGCCCTTCGAGCCTGCTTCTCCATTCAGTATGATCATGGCTGATCCTCTATCTCATTACCATATTCCTGCTCTCTCCCCATACCCCTTGACACCTTTTGTATCTATAAATCTATCTAGTTCCTTCTTAAATATATTCAGTGTCTTGGCCTCCACAGCCTTCTGTGGTAGAGAATTCCACAGGTTCACCACCCTCTGAGTTAATAAATTTCTCCTCATCTCAGTCCTAAATGACCTACCCTGTATCCTGAGGCTCTAGACCCCTCAACCAGGGGAAACATCCTCCCTGCATCCAGTCTGTCTAGCCCTGTCAGAATTTTATATGTTTCAATGAGATGCCTTCTCATTCTTCTTAACTCGAGTGAATACAGGCCGAGTCAACCCAATCTCTCCTCGTGCATCAGTCCTGCCATCCCAGGGATCAGTCTGATGAACCTTTGCTGCACTCCCTCTATGGCAAGTATATCCTTTCTTAGGTAAGGAGACCAAAACTGCACTCAATACTCCAGGTGTGGTCTCACCAAGACCCTGTATAACTGCAGTAAGACACCCTTGCTCCTGTACTCAAATCCTCTTGCAATGAAGGCCAACATACCATTTGCCTTCCTAACTGCTTGCTTCACCTGCATGTTTGCTTTCAGTGACTGGTGTACAAGGGCACCCAGGTCACTTTGTACATCAACATTTCTCAATCTATCACTATTTAAATAATACTCTGCCTTTCTGTCTGTTTTTCCTTCCAAAGTGGATAACTTCACATTTATCCACATTATACTGCATCTGCCATATATTTGCCCACTCACTCAACTTGTCTAAATCGCTTTGAAGCCTCTTTGCATCCCCCTCACAACTCACGACCCCACCTTGTTTTGTGTCATCAGTAAACTTGGAAATATTACATTTGGTTCCCTCATCCAAATCATTGATATATATTGTGAATAGCTGGGGCCCAAGCACTGATCCCTGCGATATCCCACAAGTCACTGCCTGCCGCCCCAAAAAAGACCCATTTATTCCTACTCTCGTTTCCTGTGTGTTAACCAATTTTCAGTCCATGCCAGTATATTCCCCCCAATCCCATGTGCTTTAATTTTGCACACTAACCTCTTATTTGGGACTTTATCAAAGGCCTTCTGAAAATCCAAATAAACCATTACCATTGGTTCTTCCTTATCTATTCTACCAGTTTCATCCTCAAAAAAAACTCCAGCAGGTTTGTCAAACATCTTTTCCCTTTCATGAATCCATGTTGACTTTTCTAATCCTGTTGATATTTTCTAAGTGTCCTGTTATCACATCCTTTATAATAGACTCTAGCATTTTCCCTACTACTGATGTTAGGCTAAATGGTCTTTGGTTCCCCGTTTTCTCTCTCCCTCTTTTAAATTGTGGGGTTATATTTGCCACACTCCAATCTGCAGGAACTGTTCCATAATCTATAGAATTTTGGAAGATGACAACTAATGCATCCACTATTTCCATGGCTACCTCTTTTAGTGCTCTGGGATGCAGATTATCAGGTCCTGGGGATTTATCGGCTTTCAGTCCCATTAATTTCTCCAGCACTTTTTTTTTTACTAATATTAATTTCCTTTAATTCCTCCTTCTCACTCGTCCATTGGTTCCCTAGCATTTCTGGGAAGGTGTGATAGGTATGATTCCATGAGTATGGCTATGTCACGCTGTTGCTTGACTAGTCTGTAGGACAGCTCTCCCAATTTTGGCACAAGTCCCCAGATGTTAGTGAGGAGGACTTTGCAGGGTCGACTGGGCATGTTTTGCCTTTGTCGTGTCCGTGCCTTGTGGTCCGTTGCTGAGTGGTCCATCCGGTTTTATTCTTATTATGACTTTCTGTAGTGAGATTGTACAACTGAGTGGCTTGCTAGGCCATTTCAGAGGGCAATTAAGAATCAACCACATTGTTGTGGGTCTGGAGACACACAGGGAAGGATGGCAGGTTTCCTTTCCTAAAGGACATTAGTGAACCAGATGGGTTTTTATGACAATCCGGCAGCATCATGGCCCCCATTACTGATACTAGTTTTTTTTAATTCATTTTATTTCATTAATTGAGGGTTCAAATAATCTATTTGGTTAGAATTAAGGAACAATAGAGGAGCTGTTAGGCTACTGGGTGTATAATAAGCCACCAAATAGTGGGAAGGAGATCGAGGAGCAAATTTGCAGTCAAATTTCAGAAAGATGCAAGAACTATAGAATTGTGATAATGGGAGACTTCATTTATCCCAGTATAGACTGGGATAGTAACAGTGTAAAGGGCAAAAAGGGGGAGGAATTCCTGAACTGTATACAAGAGAGCTTTCTTGATCAGTGTGTTTCCAGTCCAACAAGGAAGGAAGCAGTGCTGGATCTAGTTCTGGGAAATGAAGTTGGGCAAGTGGAGCATGTTTCAGTGGGGGAGCATTAGGGGATTAATGATCATAATATCATTTAGGTTTAGAATAGTTATGGAAAAGGACAAGGAACAATCAAATGTAAAAATACTTAACTGGAGAAGGGCTAATTTCAGTGAGTTAAAAAGGGATCTTGCCCTGGGGTGAATTTGAATCAAAAATTGTCAGGCAAAACAGTAATTGAACAATGGGAAGCCTTCAAGGAGTAAATAGTTCAGCTACAAAGTAGACACATTCCCATGAGGGGGAAAGGAAGGGCATCTAAAGCTCCATAGATGACTAAAGATATAGAGATTAAAATGAAACGGAGAAAAGGAGGCTTATGATAAATGTATGTTTCATAATACAGTAGAGAACCAAGCTAAATATAGAAAGTACAGAGATCTAAAAAAGGGAATAAGAGAGGCAAAGAGAGAGTGTGTGAAAATATATTGGCAGCTAACATAAAAGGGAACCCAAAAGTCTTTTATAAATAGTAAAATGGCAGACAAAGGAAGGGTGGGGCCGATTTTAGGGACAAAAATGGAGATGATCTTGTGCTAAATGAATATTTCACATTGGCCTTCACTAGAGAAGAGGATGCTGCCATTGTAGCAGTAAAGGAGGAGGTAGTAGCGATATTGGATAGGATAAAAATAAATAAAGAGGAGGTACTTAACAGGTTGGCAGTACCTAAAGTAGATATGTCACCCGGTCCAGATGGGATACATACTAAGTTACTGAGGGAAGTATGGGTAGAAATTGCGGAGGGTCTGGCCACAATCTTCCAATCCTCCTTAGATATGGGGGCAGTGCCAGAGGACTGGAGGATTGTTAAACCCTGTTCAAAAAAGGAGAGAGTGATAAACCCGGCAATTATAGGCCAGTCAGCCTAATGTCAGTGGTGGGGGAACTTTTCGAGACGATAATCAGCGACAAAATTAATTGATGCTTGGGAAAGTATGGGCTAATAAGCGAAAGTCAGCACAGATTTGTTAAAGGAAAATCGTTTTTGACTAACTTGATTGAGTTCTTTGATGAGGGAAGTGCAGTTGATGTGTATGTGGACTTTCAAAAGACATTTAATAAAGTACCACGTAATCTACTTGTAAGCAAAATTAAAGCCCATGGGATTAAAGGGACAGTGGCAGACTGGATACAAAATTGGCTAAGGGACAGAAAGCAGAGAGTAGTGGTGAACGGTTGTTTTTCAGACTGGTGGGAAGTATACAGTGGTGGTCCCCAGGGGTTGTTATTGGGACCACTGCACTTTTTGATATATGTTAATGACTTGGCGGGTATAATTTCAAAGTTTGCAGATGACATGAATATCGGAAATGTGGTAAACAATGTGGAGGATAGTAACAGACTTCAGGAGGACATAGACAGACTGGTGAAATGGGCAGACATGTGGCAGATGAAATTTAACAGAGAAGTGTGAAGTGATACATTTTGGTAGGAAGAATGAGGAGAGGCAATATAAAGTAAATGGTACAATTTTAAAGAGGGTGCAGGACAGAGACCTGGGGTGTATACACAAATCTTTGAGGGTGGCATGACAAATTGAGAAGGCTGTTAAAAAACCATACAGAATCTTGGGCTTTATTAATAGAGGAGTAGAGTACAAAAGCAAGGAAGTTATGCTAAACCTTTATAAAACGCTGGTTAGGCCTCAGCTGGAGTATTGTGTTCAATTCTGGCCACCACACTTTAGGAAGGATGTCAAGGCTTTAGAGAATGTGCAGAAGAGATTTACTAGAATGGTACCAAGAATGAGGGATTTCAGTTATGTGGAGAGACTGGAGAAGCTGGGATTGTTCTCATTAGAGCTGAGAAGGTTAAGAGCAGATTTGAAAGAAGTGTTCAAAATCATGAACGGTTTTGATAGAGTAATTAAGGAGAAACTGTTCCCCAGGGCTATGAGGAAAGAGCAGATGAGAGGGAATAATTGGATAGCTCTTTCGAAGAGCTGGCACAGGCACGATGGGCCGAATGGTCTCATTCTGTGCTGTAACATACCGTGATACTATGAATGATATGGCCTGGATTCTCCTCTTTGCCGATTGTTAAGCTACTTTCATCTATTATTCTCTAAAGAGAACAATCCCAGATTCTCCAGTCTCTGCACATCTAACAAAAGATGTGCTTTTCTCTGCTTCCCTTTCCCTTCCTCCTGCTGATAATGCTGGCTGCAGTGAGTTGCTGTTCAATTGTCTGACTAGGCCAATTCCACTGGAACAGCTAGGTTGCCAAGTTATCATCTGATTTTTCACTTTTAAAAATGCAGATTTAATTTTTCTTTTAATAAAAGCTCTCCCCTGACATGGCTTGAGCTCTGTCATCAAGGGAATTCTACTCTTGCCTTTGGGTACATGAAATGAAAGGATTTTTACTTGTTTCCAGCTGGCTCTCCACTTACCACTTGACAAATCTTCCGCTGGTTGTCGCAGCCAAAAGAACTACGTGCCAGATCTCTGTCAGAAAGATATTTGCATATTCTAATATTCCAATTACTGTAAGAAGAGGGAAATGAACTAAACGGATGGTAACCAGATATACTTTAGCAGTAACCCACTGCAGTCTGCCTAGAGCAGAGTCTGAGCTTATTGGATGTATTTTTAGTTCTTTGTTTGACTTAGTATGCAGATTAACTCTTGTGGTACTTTTGTTCTTTGGCTTTGGAAATATGCAAAAATGACCTTTTTATAAATTTCTGATATTGAATAATTTTTTTATATAGTCCCACATGGTTGGTTGGAAATAGATTTTAAAGTTTCCTCTTAGTGATACAATTAAATACCTACGCTGCCTTCTTTCAAACTTTTCTTTAAAAAATGTGCCTTAACTGACCTTCAAACACTACAACAACCACTCGCATTTATATAGCGACTTTAACGTAATGAAACATCCCAAAGCACTTCACAGGCGCGTTATCCGACAATATTTGACACCAAGCCACATAAGGAGATATTAGGACAGGTGACCAAATGCTTGGTCAAAGAGATAGGTTTTAAGGAGCATCTTAAAGGAGGACAGGGAAGTATAGGGAGGGAGTTCCAGAGCTTAGGGCCTAGACAGCTGAAGGCGTTGCTGCCAATGGAGAGGTGAAGGAAACCCCATCTTCCATGGGCCATGGAGGGATTTGAACATAAGGGGGAGAATTTTAAATTTAAGGCATTGCTGGACCGGGAGCCAATGTAGGTCAGCGAGCACAGGGGTGATGGGTGAATGGGATACCGCCAACAGAGCTTTGGATGAGCTAATATTTAAGGATGGTGGAAGATGGGAGGCCGGCCAGGAGAGCATTGGAATAGTCGAGCCTGGAGCTAACAAAAGCTAAATGGGGGTTTCAGCAGCCGATGGGCAGAGGTAGAGGTAGAGACGGGTGATATTAAGGAATGGAAGTAGGCGGTCTTGGTGATGGAGAGGATATGGGGCCAGAAGCTCAGCTCAGGGTCAAATAGGACATCGAGGTTGCGAATAGTTTGGTTCAGCCTCAGACAGTGGCCAGGGAGGGCGATTGGAATTGATGGCTATGGAGTCACAGGAAATTGGAGAAAATTTCTGCTCATCCACTACTGGATGTCAGACGAGCAGCATGACAAATCAGAAGCAGTGGAGGTGTCGAGAGAGGTGATGGTGAAGTTGAGCTGGGTTTCGTCAGCATATGTGTGAAGTCTGATGTGTTTTCGGATGATGTCACCGAGGGGCAGCATGTAGTTGAGGACTCGAAGGGGGCTAAGGATAGATCCTTGGGGGATTCCAGAAGTAATGGTGTGGGAGCGGGAAGAGAAGCCATTGCACTACTTCCAGCTACAGTAATCTGAATTTTTCTATTTCAGACATTATCTTTAAACCACTCTGAATGCGATTGTCAATTTGTGCCAAGTTTTATACTGTGATAGTCTGCCCACTAGGACTGGGCTGAGACCAATTCAATTTCACGTGAGGTATTTATGTCCAGTACAGACAGACAGAGAGAGAGAAAAAGTTTTCATTTCACTAATCTGGTCTGAATTTAAAGTCCAGTTTCCCGTAGTGAAACCTATTGCACTCTACAGTGCTTTAAAAAAAAATCTGTTGTTTCCCTTTCATGTTTTTTCCTTTGACACCTTTTAATTGCCTATCTATATTTTCTTCTTTCACCACCATTGAATAGTATTTCTTTTTATCTTGCCCTGTGGCAGGGATACTTTGATTTTACTTGCCAACCAAATTTGTTACCTGGGTATTGACAGGTAAGGTGCAGGAATTTCGAAGTACATTGGGTATAAAGTAGAATTTGAGACACTATGAAATTGCTCATATTCTGAGCTCTAGGAGTGAACTGATTTGAAGACTGAGGAGGAATGGAAATTGCTATGGAGACATGCCCTCACAACCACCAAATGCAACAAAATGAGTCAAGGCCAAATCTGTTGCACTCTACACAAAGTCCACAAATTCCAGCGATGCTTGAAAGATGACTGCTAAATGTGCTGTGGCCAAATAGACGTTATGGATATGCTCTCACATCCGCAGTCTGATGATGTTAGTCCAGGAAGCCATGACTGGCCATGCAAATCCTCAGATCTAGGCCCATAACAAATATAAGCAAAGCACCTTCAGACCACTTGTTAATCAGAAGAGGTGATGTAACAAAAAAGGAAATTACATTTTTATAGCACCTTTCACTGCCTCATGATGTCTTAAAATGCTTCACAACTATTGAATTACTTTTGAAGTGTAGTCACTGTTTTGTAGGCAGCATATCCCATAAATATGAAAAGAATCTGTTGGATGAATGTTGGGCCAGGACACTAAAAGAACACCATGCTCTTCTTCGAATAGTGGTGCGGGATCTTTAAGACGCACCTAAGTAGGCAGCTGGGGCACTGATTTAACGTTCCATCCTCCACCCTCCATAAACATGAGCTCGTTCAAAACTCTGCTGCCCGTATCCTAACTCTCACCAAGTCCCGTTCATCCATCACACCTGTGCTCGCTGACCTACATTGGCTCCTGGTCCACCAATGCCTCGATTTTAAAATTCTCATACTTGTGTTCAAATTCCTCCACAGCCTCGCCCCTTCCTATCTCTGTAGCCTCCTCCAACCCTACAACCCTCCTCCAACTCTGACCTCTTGTTCATTCCCCACTTTCTTCGCTTCACCATTGGCAGCCGTGCCTATAACTCCTCCTCCTTTGCCTCGATGTCCATTTTTGTCTGATTACGCTTCTGTGAAATGCTTTGGGCCATTTTTCCACATTAAAGGAGCTTTATAAATGCAAGTTGTTGTTAAAGGGGAATGGGGAGAGAGGAGCGTGGGTTTAGATGAAATGGTTCATGTAGAGATAAACACCAGGCAACACTTAAAGCCCCAAACGGCCTGTTCTTGAGCTGTCACCTTTGATTCCATAGCACCATAACCATAGTCAACAAAATATATTGTGTATCTCACCAGTAATTTGCCTTTATAAGCAGTTATGCAAATTATAATTATTGAACAAGTGTTAACTGCTTAGATTCCTCCCAAATATTTAAAGGAATTAATACTTTGCTGCCAATGACTCATGGTATTTGTGTAGGTGTTCATGTTATTATGTCATAACAACATTAACAAGTGTCTGAATTTACAGGAAGTAGAATATTATGGTACTAAACACTCAATTATTCTGACTTTTAGGCATGGGCACTTGTTCTGCACTGTATATTTCTAATTACGAAACCTGTTAAATATATATCTGTTTGTTCTTATTAAACGAAGATGCATATACAGTGAGAACACTGACCCAATTTTCCGATCTATTTACTTTCAATCAACATTTGCAATACTGAACATGAAAGAAATAACATCAAAAACAAAACAGCTAAAAAACCTGACCCGAATAAATAAATTGCTGAATGTGATGGTATAAGTAGGCACAGCAGTGACAGGTTGGCTGATATGCCATGTTACTGGAGTAAGGTCCTCCATTGATAATGAAAAATTGAGATAAATACTACCGAAAAATAAATCTCAGAATATTGCTGCTGTTATAATTTGGGCTCTCCCAACACTTTCTATTCACGCTCACAGCAAAATACAATAGCTTAGGCAGACCCCCCCTCCCCCTCATTATCAGAAATTTAGACCCATATGCATATCCTGAATGGGACTAACATGCCACATAATTTACAATTACCCTTTTACCAAATTAGTTATTTTGTACCAGATACTGCACAGGCAATCCACTATGCACTCCTTTCCCTTCTGATGTTCACATGCCATGTTGTTCTGGAAAACACTAATAACAGAATCTATTTTCAAGATTTATAATTACACAGTTTCAAAATAAAAAGCAAGATACTATTAGCACAAGTACTTATAAACTGAATCCTGTCCATGAAGGTTTAAACAGATTCTCCGGAATGCATTCCTGACAGTCTGATAATCCTCAAGATTTCTAGTGGATGCAGATTTCCCAACATGATGTTCCTGAGAGTATATTCATACCTCCCTCCTGGGGTGTCTAAATGTCAATTAGAGAAACCGAGAACAGATGAAAAATGGACCCTGAATGTGAACTAAAGATGAGTAGCTATCGTTGCGTCTTTATGCCAAACGAAGCATTTCAGGTTACAGGTGTTAATCTTAAAACTTCCTTCATTTTCACTTCCTTGAAAGACATCCCCCGATAGGTAAGCCATCACAAATGATGACTTTGACTACTTCCCCACTCTGCAAATTTGCACACATTAACACTTTCCTGTAAAGAAAACTTTCCTAATGTCTGTTGGACAGATTAAAATATGAATTTTCTTAAAACTAATCAAATTATTGATCATTTATAAGTTCAAAGGATATTGGGGTTTAAGTCCAGGCAACCTGGCTGATTTCCTCACACTAGATACCATGAGCTTCCCCCAGCGATACCACTGAGCACTCTCTTTAATTTGCAATATATTTCATATGGAAAAGATATAATAGAGATTTTACAGTTTGAAGCAAGGTAAGGCTCTAATCCTGTCACAGCTACAACGGCATAACCTCCCAAGTGCTAAATGCAATGCATTATACCACCCTGATGCAAAAAGCAATGCATTATACCACCCCGATGTCACATGGATTGGTCAAATAATTTTCTGCAAAACACCCTTTAAAAATGACGTACACAATTCATGAAGGTACGCGTTATAAAGTATGTATTTTAGCAGTTTAATAAATCTGTTTGCCAAGAAGCTCCAAAATAACCAGGGAGTGCCTTTCAAAATATCACAAAAATATACGGGCTCTATAAATAGAGGCCTAGCAAGAAAGTTATGCAAAATCTTTCCAAATTACTGGTTAGGCCTCAGCTGGAGTATTGTGTCCGATTCATGGCACCACACTTTAGGAAGGATGTCAAGGCCTTAGAGAGGGTGCAGAAGAGATTTACTAGAATGATACCAGAGATGAGGGACTTCAGTTATGTGGAGAGACTGGAGAAGCTGGGATTGTTCTCCTTAGAGCAGAGAAGGTTAAGGGGAGATTTAATAGAACTGTTCAAAATTATGAAGGGTTTTTGTAGATTAAATAAGAAAAAACTGTTTCCACTGGCAGGAGGGTCAGTAGCCAGAGGACATAGATTTAAAATAATTGGTAAAAGAGCCAGAGGGGAAATGAGGAGAAATTTTTTTATGCAGTGAGTTGTTATGATCTAGAATTCACTGCCCGAAAGGATGGTGGAAGCAGATTCAATAGTAACTTTCAAAAGGGAATTGGATATATACTTGAAAAGGAAACATTTGCAGGGCAATGAACATAAGAAATAGGAGCAGGAGTAGGCCGTACTGCCCCTCGAGTCTGCTCGATAAGATTATGGCTGATCTTCTACCTCAACTCCATTTTCCTGCCCTATCCCCCTAACTCTTAACTCCCTTAATGCCCAAAAAACACTATGGGGAAAGAGCAGGGAACTGGGACTAATTGGATAGTTATTTCAAACAGCTGGCACTGGCATGATGGGCTGAATGGCCTCCTTCTGTGCTGTATTATTCTATAAAAGCAGCCAAGTAATTTTATCATTGTGAACATAATTTTAAAGGAAAAATCTAGGTTAAGATCTTATAATGCTGTTATCATCTGGGATTTATCTGAAAAATACATCTCCATATATCTATAAATGTAATAAAAACAAGTGATTTCATTTGTAAAACTCTTCATGAGATTCTTGATCAGTACTACCGCTTTTATCACATTTGTGAGGTGAGGAGATAAAACATGACTTTTTTTTGTAGAGCAGCAGATACCAAATGGAAGAAAACAATGTGCAGCTAGAGAGCATGTTCTGGGTGCAGATGATAAGTTTCATGTTTTCGTGCTGAACTTTGGAAAAGTGCTACAGGAGACAAGCCTTTGCATGATGAATTTTAAAAAAAGTATTTTGTAGGTATTAGATATGCAGGTATGTTTCTCAGAAATGCCTGAGGGTAGACATTATGCAGTGGAGAAGCTGGCACCAGTAAGTAGACTGCTTTTTAAAGAGTATTATAAGGTTTGTCTGTATGGTATGATGCCAGGTTGCTGTATTTTTCAGGAGGCAGAGAGCATATTTCTATATAGCATTCTTTATAGGATGGTATGAATACATGAATCAAATACAATGAGCAATGTTCAGGTATGGGAAGATGGAGTGAAGACAGATAAAAGCAAAACATCACTCACAACTGAGCAAACTTTCCTTCTGGCACATTGGCGCCAACACTGGGTTGTGCTTGGCAATAGTTCAAAACAGTCCTATGCTAGCTGGAGACATTTGCATCATGGCAGAACACAAAGAGAGGAACTTACGTGGCTCATCTACTGAATTGTTTTCATGTTGATTGAGCAAGGCTCAGAATCTTGTACTCAAAGTGGTTTTTTTTAACATTTAAAAACTTTGATCTCAAAATTAAATAGTTGAAAATTCTGCACTGAGATGGGTGTTTTGAAGTATTAAATTCCTATGAGTACTATTTTCAGTGCACTGGTTAATATATTTGTGCTAATTTCCTGTGTATGTGATTTTAACAAACTAATTTCTGTTTCTTGCAAACAACTCTTAAAATAGCACAGATGAGAATTTGATGTAGACGTCCACAAAAATGGTGCAAAGGAATTGCGACCTTTTCCAGTTTAAAAAGAATAAATTACTGCACTACAATAGTTTGACATTTTGAAAATTGCATACCTATATTTGTAAAGTCATTGTAGTTTTATCACATAGCATCTGTGGGAGAATATTGTCTGTGAATTAGAAGGTTGCTGGTTCAAACCCCACTTCAGGACTTTGAACATATAATCAAGGTGATATTTCTGTACAATTTCAGTGCAGTTGGAGGCACTGACTTTTGGATGAGACAACTACAACTAGCATTTATATAGCGCCTTTTAACATAGTATAACATTCCAAAAATTGACACCGAGCCAAAGAAGGAGATATTAAGAGGAGTGACCAAAAGCTTGGTCAAAGAGGTAGGTTTTAAGGAGGGTCTGAAATGAGTAGAGGGAGGTGGAGCTGGTTAGGGAGGGAATTCCAGAGGTTCGGGCCTTGACGGCTGAAGGCACAACTGCCAGTGGTGGGGTGAAGGAATTTGGGAATACCCAAGAGGCCAGAGTTTGAGGAATGCAGAATTCTTGGAGGGTTGTAACGCTAAAGAAAGTTACAGAAATACTGAGGTGTGAGGCCATGAAAGGATTCTCTGGTTACTCCTTATACCTATATCTTCCTTATCCTTGGTAACACACCAGTGCATCTATGCTGCACCTTTTTCAATTGCTTTTATAGCCTTCCTTTAATGCAGTGCCCAAAACTACATAATACCCCAAGTAAGGTCTTCTGCAAATTCAACGATCCCTCCTTGCTTCTGTATTCTGTGCCACGAGATACAAGGATTCTGTTTGCCTTTTTTCAAGATCCAAATCTTATCCAAAGACACAGTCCCCACCAGTTAAATTGCCCACGTTTAAATCGGGCAAATAGCGCAAACCATTTTCCATATCATTATTGTCAATTACTAAGTCTCCCCTTAAAGCGTGTTAAGAGCACTGGCTATTTTGGGCAGAAACAGGTGTCCAGTGAGTAGTTTGCACCTCATTAAGATGTAGTTACCTATTATGCTAAATCACCTCTAAGTGGTGTCGATTACAAGTTAGGACGATTGTAGTGTTTTCTTCATACACTGGTTAGTGAATTAGGAGTTGCCCGATTAAATAAAACAACAGCACGTCCACAAATCTTTTTTTGGCCATGTGTCCATTCGGGAATGTAGGACGAGAGTGGAATCTCATGGGGAATCAAAGATTGCGTGGCAAATTTCAGTCACTATGCTGCTTAACACAAGATGCAGAACTACGATCACAAAATTCATCAAGATTCATATAAGCCATCCAAAATATATAGCGGGCAAATTGTGTTAGCACCAACATTATAAGTGATGGGGACTGTATCAATAATGTTGCAAATAAATTATTGTGTTCCTTGAGTGTGGGGGATAAAGAAGAACTCGAAGGTACATTAGGTTAGCATACTGTCTGTTGTTTTGGCCCTGGATACTGAGTTTGAATCTAAACTAGAATGATGGGATGAATCTAGCTCTTGCTCTGCTAAAGAGGACCAGAGGAGAAAGTGCAACAAAAAACTTTACCCACTCAACCTCAAAAAAAAGTTATGATACATGAAGCAACAATTTGACAACAGGAGCAAGACTAGATGATATAATACTGCTATTACTTTAGTACTCTCTATACTGATGTTCGGTTGTTGACTCTGGACATATGCAGTGTTTTTATAGCATTAGGAGTCAATCATGTAATGTGGGACTGAGCTGCATGTAGGCCAGACCAGGTATGGGTTGGCAGGTTCCCTTCCCTGAAGAACATTAGTAAACCAGTTTTTTTTAAAAATGAGAATCCAACAGCTTTCATGGTCCAACTCACAAATTATCATTAATTTTCACAGCTTGCCATGGTGGGATTTGATCCCATGACTTCTGGGTTGCTAGTCAGTACCATACCCTATTTAATATAAAATATTGTACTTCCTTAGGCCGCATATGTTTGCTTACCATATTTGAATAAGAAATAAGGCAGATAGGCTGTGCACCTGCTTGGCCCAAAGCATATCTCTTGGAGCTTGCCTATTTGTGCAAATCCCAAGTTATTTTTAACCCTGGGTTTGGCTTACTGCATTTTGTTGGTACAGGGCTTTGGCAGGAAATTGAGTGTTCTGACATATCTTTAAGGTATTTGAAGCATTTGTTCACAAGAATTAAGATTTCATGGATTTTATTTCCAAAAGTATCGAGAAGAAAAGAAAGACTTGCATTTATACAGCGCCTTTCACAATCTCAGGCCGTCCCAAAGCGCCTTACAGCCAATTAAGTACTTTTGAAATGTAGTCACTGTTGCAATGTAGGAAAACGCAGCAGCCAAACTGCACACAGCAGGGTTCCACACGGAGCAATGTGGTAATGACCGGATAATCAGTTTTTAGGTGTTGGTTGAGGGATAAATATTGGCCAGGACACCAAGAGTCTCCCCTGCTCTTCTTCGAAATAGTGCCATGGGAACCTTTACGTCCACCTGAGTATGCAGACAAGGTCTCAGTTTAACGTTTCATTCAAAAGACTGCACCTTCAACAGTGCAGCATACCCTCAGCACTGTTGGACTCTGAGGGAATCAAGGTATATGGGGATCGGGTGGGAAAGTGGGGTTGAGGTAGAAGATCATCCATGATCTTACTGAATGGTGGAGCAGGCTCGAGGGGCTGCACGGCCTACTCCTGCTCCTATTTCTTATATTCTTATCCTGTACTGGAGTGTCAGCCTAGATTTTGTGCTCAAGTCCCTGAAGTAGGACTTGAAGCCACAACCTACTGACTCATAGGCGAGAGTGCTACCACTCAGCCACGGCTGACACCATAATTGTTCAAGAAAAGAGTTATATGCATCAAGTCCACACGTGACTAATATGACATATTGGCCACTTGGAAATGTAAAAAATCATAAACTATAGCCAACAGTCATAAAAAATGATATGCTAAGAAATATGGGAATTTAGGTAAGTACTTTGCAAATAAAGTACTGTGCAAAAAATGTGTTTTTGTAGATTGATCAAAAACTGCTTATTGGCATCTGTACTTGGCATCAAACTATTCTTATGTTTCCTGTAAACAATTATCATTATTCCATTTGGCTTTTAAAAATTTTATTTTAATAAAATACATTTTTGTTTAAGTATAAAATCAGATTAGCTAGACCCATGCTTTTCTGAAGCCATCCTTACTCAGGTACAGGGAGAAATGTAGGTGTGAGTGTATCTTGTCAGTCTCAGAAGAATAGGGCCAGGTTGTGGTAATGGGATTTCCAAGTGCCCATACGAAAATGCCGGACAAAAAAAGACCAACTGGTCCATCTAGCCTGTCCGATACAGTTGGGATGCATCGCGATTCAGACGCTCCCTTCCCGCCTGGTTCCATGTAATCTCCTGGGAGAGGCGAAAAATCAGATTTAAAAACTCAGGCCAATTAGGGAAAAAGAAAATCCTGCAATATTTCTCTCTGACCCCTTTAGGCAATCGAAACAAGCCCAGGAGACCACATTGACCCTGATTTAGAAACATAGAAAATGTTATATCGGGCTATCTCTTGTACGACGTGATCTCTGCCCCAGCCAGAAACAGGACAAGCTCTCACTTGAAGATATACAACCAATCAGCGTTCACCGCACGAGCTGGCAACCTGTTCCACAAGTCCACTATTCTTTGGGAAAAGAAGAACTGCCTAACTTCCAATTTAGTTCTGCCCTTATGTAACTTGTAAGCGTGACACCTGGTCCTCCCTAACCTACCCAGTTGAAATAAATTGTCCACGCAAACACAATGGGCTCGATTTTAAAACTGAACTGCGGGTGCGTTGGGGATGGTGGCGGGGTGGGGGTGGGGGGGGGTCGAAGAAAAGCGCACACAGGAGCGGGCAGAAATCCCGGCTTCAACACGGCTAAGAATGCGTACGACCAGAGTCATCTGGGTGCGCGCGCCATTCCCGAACCGGCGGGACGATATTTAAACAGTCAATTCAAGTACTTGAAATGTACATGAACGCTGAGGTAAGCGATTTCAACGCTGCCTCAGCGTGTTTCCCGTGCTGTGTGAAACATGCCATGGTGAACGAGTCGGGTTTCTGCTGGCAGCCACTTGGACATTTAATTGCCTGTTTGACAGATGGGGATAAAAGGTGAGTTATTGCAGCAGGGTACTTAGTTCTCTTAGACAAACTTTTGGCTGGGAGATCTTTGTGTTTAGACTGAAAATTCTTCGTTTCCACTCAGAATTGTCTTGTTTACACACATTTACCAACTTTATGGACACCCTCAAACTGACACCATCAGGACGGGGGGCGCGATGACCGCATTCACCAGTACATCCGAGGACGAGCAACATCATTCTCGCCAGGCACGGCGCGCACTTCTGCCACTTGTAGTTCCACAACACAATGCTGCGCCTCAGGCACCTGCACAAGAGCACAGAGGGGAACGACGTTGCAGGAGGCACTACCCTTGTCAGAGGGTCTATAGACCGAGGCTCAGCTTCCTGGACCTCTCTGAGGAGCAGTGCATACGGAGGTTGAGAGTGAGTCGCCAGGTGGTCGCAGAAATCTGCAGCCTTCTTCATGCCGAGCTGCACCCGGCTGGGCCTGGTGGCATCTCATTACCCGTTGCACTTAAAGTGACCACTGCCCTCAACTTCTTCGCCTCCGGATCATTCCAGGGTGCCAATGGTGACATTGCTGTGGGTGGGGGGGGTGGGTCTTAGTCGTCTGCACACAAGTGCATGAGGCAGGTTAACTGACGGCTTGCTTTGTAGGGCCTCGCAATATGTCAACTTCCCCATGGACAACCTCAGCCAGAAGGAGAGGGCAGTGGGATTCCACTCTATGGCTGGCTTCCCACGTCTACAGGGTGCAATTGATTGCATGCATACAGCAATCTGAGCACCTCCACACGAGCCAGGACTGTTCATCAACAGAAAGGGGTATCACTCCATCAACACCCAGCTTGTTTGTGATCCCTGCAAAAGATTTCTTCACGTGTACACCAGATTCCCTGGCAGCTGCCACAATTTGTTCATTCTGAGGGAATTCAACATCCCGGGCCTCTTCCATGCACTGAACACCCTTAAGGGCTGGCTCCTCCGGGACAGGGATACCCGCTGCACACATGGCTCATGACACCTCTGAGGAACCCCATCACCAAGCAACAGTGTCGATACAACGACAGCCACGTCACCACCAGGTCTATAATTGAACATGCGATAGGGCTGCTGAAGATGCGATTTCGGTGCCTCGATCGTTCTGGGGGAGCGCTTCAATACGCACCAGCAAGAGTGGGTCGCATTACAGTAATGGGTTGTGTCCTGCACAACATGGCGCAACAGAGAGGGGTACCGGTTGAGGAGGGCCCATGCCCTCATCCACCATCCACGTTGAGCAGGAGGAGGAGGAATCTATGGGCAGAGCAGCAGCTCACCTGGCTGCTTGTGAGGCAAGGGAATCTCTCATGTGAACGCTTCTCGTAAGATCAGCAAGTGAGAAGAGTCCAGTCCACACACCACCTAGATAGAGCAGCGCCAACACCAGTCTCCCCACCCCCCCCACCTCCCTGCACAAAACAGTCCTGCAACTACACATACACTCACTGTAAAGTGACTCACTGGCTGGCATCAAGTGTCGCCGTTCATGATGAACCTCATGAAAGGCCGCTATCACAGAAGCCAGTCAAGAATGGGCAAGACGTGGCAGTAGTGGTGAGAATGATAACATTTAATGTGATTAACAAAAATCAAATATAAATGAAAAACATGACAGTCTGTCAGACACCTTTGTGCAGACCCCTCATGATCACAAATCCTTAGCCTTTCTCTTCCTACTACTTCTATGTGGTGCATCCCCTGTGGCTGCAGCAGAGGTAGTGGCAGATTGCTCATGTCCATGACCGGACTGCTTAGATGCTTTTGGCTTACGCCCTCTGGGTTTTGGAGCCCATGAGGGCCCCTCCAATGACTGCTGCACCTGCACCTGTGCAGGAGCTGACGCGGCCACCTGGAGAGGAGGCAGCATTGCGGGTAATGGTTGAGAGGGGGGCAACTTGAGACGTGGGAGCGCTTTGAGTGGCGTCCCCACTCCCAAGTCCCCTTTTGCTATCATCCCTCTCCTGGGCCAGACCAACATCACTCCTATCACCCTGCTGGAGAACAGTTTGGGGGACATGTGTGATGCCATGTAAGCCCAGTTGTAAAGCTTCTGTTTTAGGCTGCAGAATGTTGTTCACCGTGAGTCCGATGGCCATTGTCAGGGCCTGAATATACTCATTTGTGAGCCATGCTTGAAGCTCAACAGAGGCTAGCCTTCTCTCTATTGCAGATATTCCCGCACTTACCTGCGACACCACTTCAGACATTTCCGCAGTTACCTGTGACACCATCAGAGATTCCCTCCCGTACCTCTGCCACCATTCCACTAATGCAGGAGTTGGACTCCTCCATCCTCTGGGCTATTGTGGAGAGTGTGCATGGCACCTGTTCCAGTACCTCGCAAATGTGCTGCTGCCCCTCAATCATTCTCCTTTTAAAGGATGGTCCCCGGGGTTCAGCATCTGCTTCCAGCTGAGCAGAGCCTGGAGAGGAGTGCGCTCACCGATGCAGACTCTCCACAGCTGCCCCTGCCACCAGTGTCTGCTCGTGCTCACTTGTGTGTGGTGACTCACCAGGTGCCAACCCAACTAACTGACGACCAGGACCCACCGAGGTGTGAGCATCTGCGCTGGTGGATGGCTCGCTAAGATGTGACGGTCGCTGACCTCTGAGGAATCGCCCTCTGCCGTCACTGCGGTTGTCGAAGGGCCTGTAAGAGAACAGAAGGCGATGTTAAGCATCATCACAGATGTGTCATGTTGCAATGAGCATACTGAGGTCTTCAACATGCCAATCATTGTTAATATCAATTCATGTTGTATGTGATGAATGTTCAAGTTGTGTCACTAGACGTTTGTTGGGTGCCAGTCTCGGCATCTGACAGACAGGCACTCGAGGCTGTGGCTGATCTGCAGGGCCTCCTCCTCTGCCTCTGTAAGGACCCCTATTTGTTGTGGCTCCCCTCCAGTCCTCGCCCTCTCGCGTGCATTTTACGCTCTCTTCTAGAAGCGGAGAACATACAGATGTGTGAGTGAGTGATGGTGAAGTAGCCAGCCAATGAATGCATTGCTTTGGGTGAGGCTGACCGTGAAAGAGGTGCATCAGAGGGTGAGTATGAGACACAGCCATCACATTGGATGAAGATTGGGGTGAGTGGCAGTGGGGGGGTCACAAATAAGGATGTGAGGAAGTGAGGGTAAGTTGAGGATGAGCCTGAAGTGGGTGTGAGGAGTGATGTGATGGAGTAGTCTTGGCAGTGCAGAATGAGTTGGGCGGGGGGGGTTGATGTGCACCACGGAATGCAGGAGAATCAGTAAGTGTACTCACTTTTGCTGACCTAGTTAGGTCACTGAAACACTTCTTGCACTGGACCCAGGTGCAGGATATGTTGCTGCTGCTGGTGACCTCCTCTGCCACCTCGAGCCAGGTCTTCTTGGTGGCAGACGCAGGGCGCTTCCTCCTGTCGGCCGGGCAAAATAGTTCCCTCCTTCTCCTCACCCCGGCCAGTCGCAGCTGAAGTGAGGCATTGCTGAATCTTGGAGCTGCCATGCCCCTTGTGCTGCTCCATTGGGTGGTCTTGCTCTTTGCTCTAGCAAAATCCATTGGAGCAATGGCCCTTTAAATCCAGACATGCCAGCTGACAGTGTGTCATGTGGGTGCGCAGTCCGCCCACTGCGCAGCTTTTGGACGGCAAACCTGGAAATAAGATTAAGGGGCACCAATTAAGTCGTGATCGCGTGGGGAAAGGTACACCATTGATCCTCTCTCCCCCCTTTCCCCCCCACCCCCGGCTGCCATCCTGCTGCCCTTTTAAAATTGAGCCCAATCTATTCCTTCATAATTTATAAATCTTGATCAAATCTCCTGAGTCTACACTTCTGTAAAGTATACAGACTCAGCTCCTTAAGCCTACCTGGATAGTTAAGGTTTTTCAAACAAGGGATCAATCTTGTGGCCCTCCTTCGTACCTTTTTATATAAAGTCTCAATATCCTTCAATTCTTGAACACTTGGAGGGGACCAAAACTGAACAGTATTCTAAAGGATGTCTAACCAAGGTCTTGAACAAGGACAAAATGATATGTTTTGTTTTGTAGTGAATTGTTCTGTGAATGCAACCTAGTACCCCATTTGCCTTGGAAATAGCTTCTCGGCAGTGGTTAAGAACCTTTGAGAGTGATGCACTATAACACCCACATCTTTTTCTTTCACCACTGTCTTCAATTCTGTTCCCTGTAAAGTTATGCTGTATGTTTATTTAGCATTAGACCTGCCCATGTGCATAATACTGCACTTCTCTAAGTTAAACATCATTTGCTTAACACAGGCCCATTCCCCCACCGCATCGAGATCTGCATATACTTACACATAACTTCATATTGCCTACAAACTTGTGGATAGTTTCCCCAACACACATGTCTAGGTCATTATGAAGACAGTAAAGAGCAAAGGTCCTGACACTGATCCCTGCAGGACACCACTGGTAACCGGTCCCCAAGCAGATCCAAATCCTTTGACAACAACTTTCTGCCTATGGGCGTTTAACCAATTCTCAATCCAGCACAGTAGATTACCACTAATTCCACACTTACCCGTTTTGTAGAATAGCCTCTTGAAGTACCATATCAAAGGCTTTCTGAAAGTCCAGGCAAACAATATCTACTGGGTTGCGCTCATGCAATAACTTAGTAACTTCTTCAAAAAAAATTCAATCAAATTAGTAAAACACGATCTTCTTTTCCAGAATCCATGTTCAGTGTCACTGATGACACCTTCTCTATCTAAGTGGTCATTGCTAATGATGCCTTTGAGCATTTTACCAATTACTGAAGTCAAACTAATGGGCCTATAGTTAACCTGGCTCTGTCTTATAAGCCTTTTTAAAATTTGGGGCTACATTAGCATCCTTCCAGTCTGAGGGAACAGTCCCCAACTCTAGCGAGCTGTTCAAGATATGGACAAAGGGTTTGCATGGCATCTGTTCCTTTTCTTTAAGTATCCTTGGGTGGATGTCATGAATTCTAATTGATGAGCCTGGCAAAAGTCCAACAATCCTTTCATTTTTATTTTAAAATAAAAGTAAATGTACTTAGTTCTTTTTTGATCAAAAAGATTTTCTTATAAGATAATGCTCTAAAAATAAAGATAGTTTAAAGATGATTAAATTTTAGTTACCAACTTGGCCTAAATCTGTAAAATTCAGAAACTTTGTAACTGTCGTTTACAGATGCTAATATAAAACGGTTCTCATGACCCTGGTGATAATCAATATATGATGTAGTAGTGCTGAATTTCAGTGATCAAACATCATATGATTTTGAGTCGTACTGAATTCCTGAAGATGCTGTGGATATCCACAGTAAAATGGCAGAAGTGAAGATTTGTGCCAATTGTATGTAATCTAGCATGCTACAAATGTTCAGGATTTAATGTAGCACCAGTTGGCAGCATAGTGGGAAGCCTTCATACTTAGTTTCATAATAGTAATCAACCCCACGGAACTTCTAACTGTGCATGTGCCATTCATCGTTGTCTTAAGCCTTTTTACTCATAACTCTCCACTGTTTTTCAAAAATTGACAAGTTGTCTTTGGCATGATTTGAAGGGAATGAATTAACATCATAGTGTGAGACTTAACGCTGCTAAATGAAAATGAATTACAGCATAAGTTTCTTTTCCTCTTTTGTGAGTATAAATTGTAAAAACAGCTAAGACTCGAGACAGTTCAGAAATGGCAAAAAAAAAATAATTAGCGTTCATGTTCTGTCATATCAGTGTACAGTGTATTCTGATATCCCATTATATAGCAATGCTAGTCTGTCATTAAATTGTCAGGCTTGTTTTTTTAAATGGCAAAATGTTTTGTGATTTGTAAATCCTTTGTCACAGAAACATGTATCTGTAATGTGAAGGTTTTAAATAGTGATTATTAAATAAAAGTGAATGATGTCTTGGAACTTCTATTTGGCGAAAACAAAGGCTCCTTATTTTATGAGCCCTGCGTGTCACAGCATCCCATGAGATCCACTTCCTACACATTGTTGTGTTTTTTTTAGTGCTTTTTAAAAAAGTTTGTATGTAAAGCCCATTCTCAAATTGGTCAACCTCTGTCATATGATTTGGACCTGTGATGAAGAAAACTTTGTAGCTGGGTACACTTATCATTGACATGCCCTGAAGAAAACTATCTTGCCTCCCTTCATAATCAATGTGACTGTTGCAAATCAGGCTCTTTCTTAATACTCCTAACTTGTGCACAACGTTGTAGGCAACTTTCATAAGCAAGCTTACAATTCTTATGAACTGAAACTAATCTTGATGTGTTAAGTATGAGATGAAATGGGTCACCAGATGAACAATCTGTCCTTTTCATACATACCACTAGGCAGTTCAGCACATTACAGTACCAGGAGTCTGGAGACAGTTAACAAGAGGCTAATGATAAGTCCAGTCAGATAAGTCTAGTTGTGATTTCCCCTTGTCAATCTTGAGACAAGCTGCTTCTTAAAAAAAAAAATAAACTTGTGATTTTGTTCCTCAGCAAGATGAGCCATAGACTCTTTGGAATTATGTAAGCACAAATTTATGGAGCTTGATATTCTCCATGCACCCATTAAGTTGACTGAACTGCTTAACACATGACCTGTGTTTTTTTTAATAATTGGCAAGCAATTAGTAACTGGTGACAGTGTGTTACTGTTGGTGGTAACTTAATTTTTCCATTTGACAGTAGTGGTTGAATTATTTTCCACTAAGCTTATAGTTTTTCCCTCTCACAAGAAAGAGCTCGTGGAAGGCAGCTGGAAACTGGACATGAAGGCGGAACAGTGATAACAACATGACCACTGGATTTTCCCCTTAGTTTGGTGTTGCTGCAATCAGCAGCACTAAGAGCAGCTAGAATCTGACCTAATCTTCAATAGTCATAACTGAACCCATACCTATTACAGCTAATGACCTGTAAAGGCCCTTGAGCCTTACCCTCATTTACTCATGGAACTCCAGCAGGACACTTGAGATCTGTATCAAAGATTTCAACACACACAAACAAAACAAAATTGCACACAAACCTTTCAGACTGCCCTTTGACATTTCCATTATGGACACTGCAATAAAATGCTGAGTGTGTGGTTACATAAATAAATTAGTATATTGTTGCCATAAGATAAAAAATGACAGAATATGCAGGGAGAGATTTTCTGCCAATAGTACCAGGTATTGATTGAGTACATAAACATTAGTGTAAAATCACCAATACAAAATTCCCAGACCTTGTGTCCCTTTTAAGAGAGATCCAGATGAAGTGTGATTGAAATATCGTGCACTGTTATATGAGTAGTACATAGTTACATCACTGTACCCCCGTCATGTCTTTTGCAATGTTTTAAATAGTAATTAGAAGACTGTTGATTTTATATTGTCTTCACAGTAAAGTTTCTCCCCAGACGATTTGTGGTTTCTGCAGAAATTGATTCTGGAACAAACAACTTCAAGATAAAAATGTTCATGTGTAAGGCATATAGTTGCAAGCCTATTTTGGAAGATTTCTCTTTTGTTTTAGCAACTTGTCATCAAAGCATTGAAGCACAAATCCAGCCGTCAAGACCACCGTCATGTCTTGAGATTTTCACTTATTTGGCCTGGAAGGGATTTTGGTTTAAAATATATCATCATGAAGTTAAGTTCAGTTCACAAAGGGTTAAGTTGCAGAAGCACACAAGCTATCTGGGATGTTAATTAGGGCAAATTAGTTGGTATAACAGCCATTTCAGAATTGATGCCATCTCTCGCATTTCAGATCAGTTTGAGATGGGGATCATCCACCACCTAGTGCATGCACACCTATAATGTTGGAATAGGTTCCCTTCATTGAACACAGCAGGGGTTATAGTTAAACAGTCAAAGTAGTTGCCATTGCTCCCACAGCAGTCAAGGGAGGTTCTTCATTCGAGGTGGTAGTTTTGATTGGCATTTTGGAAGACCAAGCCTTCAAAGAGAGCAGGAGGTTAAGTGCCTCCCTCGTGCACACTCGTTCTGTTTTGTCGGCAGAGGATGAGAGTCCAGAACAGCGAGAGAGAGAGAGAGAGAGATAGGTCTCTCTCCCAAGCTGGAAGAAAACTGTGGAAGACTCTTGGTTGAGGCATGAATGCATGCAGCCTATAATTAGTTCTGGGAATGCTAACCTGTAAAGTGAGTTTTGCCCATTAATGATTAGAGTGGAATACTTTGTTATTTTCCTTGAGATGAGGAGCGATACAAGGTGGATGTACTTCACTAGAAGACTGCATTCTGTTAATACATGTATTTCATGTTAAGTAAACCAGCTTGTTGGCTTACAGTTGCCCTTGTCTCACTGGAGTGTTTATCAATCAATCTTCCAAAATATAGGAGGAATGTACGTGGAGCACATGTGATGTCACAATATTCAGTACATACAAGAGGTCTTAGTGATAGGACAGTAAATGTATACTCCTGCTCTTAGGGGTACGGAGTTCACTTCTTGGGTGATCTTAGGGGTACAGGGTCCATTTCTTGGGGGCAGGGTGGGGAGGTGGATGGACAAGAAATGCTGAACCCAAGGGAAGATCAAGTATGGATCTGAAATTTATAACGACCACCTTGGGAAAAAAATGCAAAAATTCTGATCAACTTTATACCTTTTTATTCTGTTGATATTTATTTTATAAATACTATTTTATAAATACTGTTTAAATATCAAATGTTGATGTCTTTGTCCAAGAATTGACTTAAAAGGGGTGCTAAGCCCAGTGGTGTGAGGGAGCTGAATTAGTATAGAGTTGATGCTGAAGCACCCTTGAGGAAATGACTGCATCTCTATTAAAGTTAATTTAGCTCTATTTGCATGTGGTAATTTTTTCAAACAAAATTCTTTTTTTAAAGACAGAAATTGACAAAACAGAAGAAAAGCATGTTGATTGATAAGTCTATAACTGATTTTTAAAATGGGTTTAATGATAATCATTCTGAAATTTCTATCTGTTCCTGCTTTCCATGTGCATTTTGAGATCCAGTTTCAGTTTGATTGGCCTCTGAAACTAAATTAATTATTTTCTTTGGAGACTAGCTCAGGCTTAGATGGATCTGCATTGGGAGTTCTGGTTCACTAGCATCCAAGTAGAGGATTTGACTCCAATTAGGTTTGAAATGCACTTTATAATCCATTGTCATATTTTCAATCCAGGAAAAATAGAAAGTTTTACTTTCTGAATTAATATTTTTTATTTCTCAATTATGGTCATTTTGCATAATTTTGTTTAAATTCTGGAAAGTAAATTGGTGGAAAACGTAGAAATGCATCAGGTTTCTATAGCCTCGTTTTAACCCAGTTGTATGTCTTGCACCAAAACTTTACACAGTGCTGCACATCTGATTCTACTCTGGGTCAGGCAGGAAAGCTCGGATTGGATCAGGTAGGCGAAAACCAAGTCAAGTGTCTCCTGGGTTCAGCTAGTAGCTCTGATGACTCTGGTTCAGAAAGTTATGGGTTCGAGCTTCATTCTAGGATGTGAGCACATAATCTAACTTGATGCTACAATACAGTTGCTCTTTAGATGTATTGGCCTGGATGTTAAAGATCCTGTGGCACTATCCAAAGAAGGGCAGGGAATTTTACCATTTTACCAGGAGGTAAACATCCCTCCCTCAATCCACACTACCAAAGACAGATTAACTGGCTTCTCATTGCTGCTGGTGAGACTTTCAAAAGTTTGTCGAAATAACAATCACTGCACTAATATAATTCATTATATTGAAGTAGCTTAAAATGTTCCCAAGAGACAATGATAAGGCACTGTATAAACCCAATTCTGTCTTTTTATGGACAGAACATTGATACCTTCTCTTGGCTGATGTACTAAGTCCCACAATGTGATGAGAAAACTTTTTCAAAGATGACTTATCTCAAACCAGTATATATGTAATGCTCGGAAAGTTGTGCAGTAATTTTGATAATGAGAGGAAACAGAGAAAAGCAAAGTAAAAAGGAGCAAGGCCTCAAATATCAACATATCGATTGACTATGAATTATTAGTCACGATTAGTCACACGGGTCATTCATTGTTTTTCTTAACACTGTCACCGTTACGAGAAAGAGAGGTTATGTTTGACTTTGTAGATTATTTTAGTATTTTCAGAACTGATAATCATATCAGCTTTTACAGATTTCTCTTTCTGTTAATACTCTACACTATGATATTTTGAAGGGGAAATTAGGTATTTCACCCTTAAAATGTGCAGCAAAGGTTTCATATGTGATGTTTTAGAAAATGTGCGCAAGATAGTGTTAAACGCTGTTCAACCATGGTGTTGTATTAAGCCAACTGAAAGAGAAGTTACATCGATTCTACAGCACAAAAACAGGCCATTTGCCCAACTGGTCAATGCCGGCTTTTATGTTCCACGTGAGCCTTCTCCCTCCCTACTTCATCTAACCCTATCAGCAAACCCTTCTATTCCTTTCTCCTTCATGTGCTTATCTAGATTCCCCTTAAATGCATGTATGCTATTTACCTCAACTACTCCTTGTGATACCACGTTCCACATTCCTACCACTCTTTGGGTAACGAAGTTTCTCCTGAATTCCTTATTGGATTTATTAGCAACTATTTTATATTTATGACCTCTAGTTTTGGACTCCCCCACAAGTGGAAACATTTTCTCTACTTCTATCATATCAAATGCTTGGTTTGCCTTTTTTATGGCCTTATTAATCTGCGTCCCTTCTTTTAGTGATTTGTGTATCTGTACCTCGAGATCCCTCTGCTCTTCTACACTATTTAGACTCTTATTATCCAAGTAGTATGTGTCCTCCTCATTCTTCATACCAAAATACACCACCTCATACTTACCTATATTGAAATTCATTTGCCAATTATGTGCTGATTCTGCATGATTATTAATGTCTTTTTATATTTTGACACATTCTTCCTTTGTATTAACTACACCCACCCCCACCCCCAATTTGGTGATGGCTGCAAATTTTGAAATTATACTTCTGATTCATTAATGTAAATTGTGAACAACAGTGGTTCCAGCACCAATACCTGTGGAACACCACCTCCCACCTTTTGCCAGTCTGGCTAACCCCTTCTCTCTGTTTTCTGATTTGTAGCCAGCTTGCTATCCATTCTGCTGCCTGTCCCCTGACTCCACATGCTCTGACCTCTTAGCCATGAGTCTACTATGCGGTACCTTATCAAAGGCCTTTTGAAAAATCCAAATATATTACATCTACTACGTTACCCTTATCTACTCTTTCTGTTACTTCTTCAAAGAATTCAGTAAGTTTGGTCAAGCATGACTTTCCCTTTTGAAATCCGTGCTGACTACACTATTATTAATTTTCTAGATATTTTGTATTAAATCTTTGAGTAAAGATTCCATTATCTTCCCTACCACCAATGTTAAGCTAACTGGTCTGTAGTTCCCTGGATTTGTTCTGTCTCCCTTTTTAAACATTGGAATCACATTCGCTGTCCGATAGTCCTCTGGCACTATTGCCTTTTGTAATTAATTTTTATATATAAATAATGCTGCCTCTGCTATCTCTTCCCTAACTTCTTTTAATATGTGTGGATACAATCCATCTGGACCTCGGGTCTTTTCCTCTCTAAGTTTGATTAGTTTATCAATTATCTCTCCCTTTCTATCTTAAATGTCTTTATACATTTTTTGTTCTCTTTTTCTAATGTCACACCCACTTTGTTAGTCTCTCTGGTGAGTACTGAGGCAAAGTAGCTATTCAATATTTCTGCCATTTCGCATCTCTTAGTGACGCTATCCTGATTTTTCTTATGTGTCTGTAGAATACTTTAATATTTCTTTTTATATTCGATGATAATTTTGTAATTCCTCTTTGCTTTCCTAATTGTTTTTCTGACTTCTTTCCTAACCTCTTTGTATTCCCTTTTATCATCCTCTCCTTTATTATCTATATACTTAAAGTATGACTTTTAGTTTCAATTTTACCCATATCTCTCTATTCATCCATGGTGTTTCATTATTGGCTAGTTTGTTCTGGTTTCTTAGAGGAATGGATTTCTCCTGAACTCTATTGATCACCATTTTAAATATTTCCCACTGCAGTTCTAGCTCTTTAACAGTCAAAATATTTTTCCAGTTTACCTTCCCTAGTTTCATTCTCATCCCCTCAAAATGAACTTTTTTCCCATCAATTATTTTGGTCTTTGTCTTATTTATGTCTTTCTCAATCATTTTAAATCTTATTATGTTATGATCGCTATTGCCTGCTTGGGTTCATTTCCCATTACTGGATCCAGCAGTGATTTCTCTCTTGTTGGGCGTCTCACATACTGGGTAAGAAAGAAGTCATGAACAAATTGTAAAAATTCCATTCCCTTTTCTCCTTTCCCTACCTCTTACCAATTTATTTGGGAGTAGTTGAAATCTGCCGTGATTATTATTTGATTTTTTTTTACTTATTTCATAGATTTGTCTACATATTTCTTCCTCCACTTATTCGCTGCTGATTGCACAGTCATTTGAGGGGTTCCATTCGCAACCCCTCAAATAACGAAGTAGTCCGAGCCCGCATGCAGCAAGGCCTGGACAACATCCAGGCTTGGGCTGATAAATGGCAAGTAACATTCGTGCCAGGCAATGACCATCTCCAACAAGAGAGAGTCTAACCACCTCCTCTTGACATTCAATGACATTACCATCGCCGAATCCCCAACCATCAACATCCAGGGGGTCACCATTGACCAGAAACTTAACTGGACCAGCCACATAAATACTGTGGCTACAAGAGCAGGTCAGAGGCCGGGTATTCTGCGGCGAGTGACTCACCTCCTGACTCCCCAAAGCCTTTCCACCATCTACAAGGCACAAGTCAGGAGTGTGATGGAATACTCTCCACTTGCCTGGATGAGTGCAGCTCCAACAACGCTCAAGAAGCTCGACACCATCCAGGACAAAGCAGCCCGCTTGATTGGCACCCCATCCACTACCCTAAACATTCACTCCCTTCACCACCGGCGCACTGTGGCTGCAGTGTGTACCATCCACAGGATGCACTGCAGCAACTCACCAAGGCTTCTTCGACAGCACCTCCCAAACCCGCGACCTCCACCACCTAGATGGACAAGGGCAGCAGGCACATGGGAACAACACCACCTGAACGTTCCCCTCCAAGTCACACACCATCCCGACTTGGAAATATATCACTGTTCCTTCATCGTCGCTGGGTCAAAATCCTGGAACTCCCTTCCTAACAGCACTGTAGGAGAACAGTCACCACACGGACTGCAGTGGTTCAAGAAGGCGGCTCACCACCACCTTCTCAAGGGCAATTAGGGATGGGCAATAAATGCTGGCCTCGCCACGACGCCCACAACCCATGAACAAATAAAAAAAACTTCCCTTCCACTATTAGATCCCTAATTATCCTTTGTCTCAATCCATATGAATTCTGTTTCTAGCTTAATGTTACTTACGTCCCTTTTTTCTATTGCCATTATGTTGTCTCTAATTAGTACAGCTACTCTTGCCCCCCCCCCCCCCACTTCTTTCACTATCCTTTCTACATACGTTATATCCTGCCAATCTTAACTGTCAGCCCTGTTCTTTATGTAGCCATGTTTCAGTTATCTCTACTACATCTGGCTCCTCACTGCGAATTATTGCCTCCAGTTCCCCTGTTTTGTTTCGAATGCTGTGCGCATTGCTGTACAGGCAGTTTAATTTGTTTTTACTAATTGTTCCCCTCACCTTATTTTTAACAGTCATTTTGTACTCATGTTCTATAATTGTATTTGTTCCCTGACCGTTTGTTACCCTTATTTCTTAACTTGGTCTGACCTTTACTCTCATTTCCTATTTCTTTTATCTTCAGACTTGTTATTTTCATTAGATCCCTTCCCCCATCTTACTTTTTAAAAAGTCCTATCCCCAGCCCTATTTACCCTTTCCACTAGGTTTCTGGTTCCATTCTGGTTCAGGTGGAGCCCGTCCCAGTGGTACAGCTCCTTCCTATCCCAGTACCGGTGCCAGTGTCTCATGGAATGGAACCCCCTCCTTCCCAAACTAGTCTTTCAGCCACACATTCACCTTCCTGATCTGCCTATCCCTATGCCAATTAGCACGTAATCTTGAGATTGCTACCCATGAGGTCCTGTTTTTTAATTGAGTTCCTAACTTCTGATATTCCCTTAGCAGGACCTCCTCCCTTTTCTTCCCTATGTCATTGGTCCCGACATGGAACACGACAACTGGATCTTCCCCCTCCCTTTCTATGTACATGCAAATGTAGAGGTCAGAAAGAGTCTTATTAAAAGTTTTATTAACAGTCTTGACTAATAATGTTTATTTTAGTGATTCCTTAAAGGATGTTCTGTGTGCATGAGTTGTGCATCAGTATTATCTCATGAACATGAGTGAAACAAAAAGTAAGGTTTACATTTTGGGGAACTTGAATTTTGGAGACCAAAAAAGAAGTATTTCTTTTTAAGTTCAACCTGGACTGGTACAGATTCATCTAACAGCCCCAGCCCATTTACTCAAATAAAACCTAACATTCATATTAGACATAGAAGGGACAAAAAGAGGTACCATATTATGTGATGTTCAAAAACTAATGAAAAAGTGTGAAAACAAATTCTAACCAACAAAATTTATAAAGAATATGAACTTAGTTAAATTGAGTATCCATTTAATAGTTGATGCATAATGTTTTTAAGCAAAATGATTATTGATGCTGTTAAGTGGAACTTCTCCTATTGAAAATTAAGTACATTTTTCTCCTCTTTCTCTCTTTCCCCCCAAAATTAGCATGAATAAAGAAGATGTGTTGTTTAAAGCTTGCAAAAAGTTACTGGATTGCAGTGATTCCAAAAAGTATTGAGGCTCAATAGATATGAAAAACAAGGAGGAGTATAATCTATTGTTTGAAACGACTCTGGGGTTACTAATTCAACTGGACTAATATCATGCGAGTGCCCACATATACCCTGTATAATACAGTACTACTATGACATCTTGCATTTCTATGAGTGGAGTTTATGCGTTTGATTGTCTATTGTTTCATGTACAAGCTGTGTGCTGTGCTGCAGTTAAAATAGGGATGACAACAAGTGCTCAAATTACAGGTCAGATGACATTTTACCATGAAAACCCAGTTTAAGCATGCTGCTTGTTTTGTTCAGTTTCTTAATAATGTGTCTTGATTACTGTTAAATGGCTATGTAACTCTGTGGCAATTCACCAAGAAGGGAACATTTATGCTGTTTCTAAGTTAGGGAGAAAGCATCCTCTTATGACGTTGAAGAAGTGGCTGAATGCATGCAGAATGAAGTTCAGTATGGTGCTGCAGCTATATGGCTGAGTGTCTTATTCAACAACAACAACAACAACTTGCATTTATAATAAGGCCTTTATCGTAAAAAAAAAAATTCCAAAGCGCATCATAAAGGTGTAGTCAGACAAAAATGGACTCCGAGCCCAAGGAGGAGATATTAGGAGTGACCAAAAGATTGGCTGAAGGAACTGCCACCAATGGTGGGGAAATGAATGAGAGACTAGAGTCAGAGGAATGGGGGGGCGGTGGTGGTGTTGGTGTAGAGCTAAAGGAGCTTACAGGGATAGGGAGGGGAGAGGTCATGGAGGGATTTAAACATGAGAATGAGAATTTTAAATTGGAAGTATTGGTGGACAGGGAGCCAATACAGGAATGATGGGTGAGTTAGATTTGATGCAGGATATGGGCAGCAGAGTTTTGGATGAGCATTGGAATGATTGAGTCTGAAGGTGACAAATGCATGGATGAGAGCTTCAGCAGAAGATGGGCTGAGACAGGAGTGGAGGCGGCTGATGTTACGGAGATGAAAGTAGGTGGTCCTACTATCTCTGTTATATCTATATCGCCTTACTAAATTGTTGACCCTTACATGTGGAAAGAAATGGCTGTCCTGAAGATTGGATCTTCCAAGTGTATTATATCAGCAAACTGAAAATTTGGGGTTGAATTGTAATCTGACTGGCTACAGTACTTGAAAAATAGGAGGGTTGCTATCAGTCATTTATTTGGTCACTATCTCCATGACTCAACTAAGACACTTTTCACAAAGTCTAAACGGATAAAATGAAAGGAATTTGACAGTTGCTGGCAGTTCACAAGATGGCCCTACCTTTTTTATCTGAGAAACCCTGAATACCAGCCCTACCATCATCCCGTTAGGCATGTTGCTGTTTCTTAGATGGATCCAGTATCATGATCTCCACCACCCTGCCTCATAATTGGTTGCAGCTGTTGATCAGTCTCTGTAATAAGAAATACTTCCTGAAGTAGGTCCTTAATTTGCCTTTCGCAGTCTTGAGCCAATGCTCTCTTGTCTTGCTGACCTAGTGTATCAAATTATTGCTTGGGGTTTAATTTCATCCTAGCAAGAATCTTGTATACTTACATAAGATCCTCCTTTTGAGATTTAGCTTTTGAAAGTTAAGAACTGAGTAAGCTTATCAAGTCATTCCTTAAAGCTCTTCTTTCCGCCACCAGAATTGGTTTCATTGCTTACCTCTGTATCGATCCCTGTGCTTGAATGGCCCCCTTATGTCCAGGCAACTAAAACTGTATGCAGAACTCCAGATGTGGCCTGACCAGAGCATATTATACCTTCAAGGTGACTTCTGGAGGTTTGAACTTAATTGACTTGGCAATGTAGTCCAGCAAATAAAAACAGAAAATGCTCGCAAACACTCATCCGGTCAGGCAGCATCTGTGGAGAGAGAAAGAGTTAATGGCGGTGGGGGGGGGGGTAAAAAAATCAGGATTGGGCAACCCGATCCCATTCCCACCCCTTTAAATTGCATTAGTCAGGGCACGCAAAAGGCAGGCGGGAGTCTAATTATCGTACCAAGGTTGTGGCCTGATCATCCCCTCTCCCTCCACCACCACCCCCCCCCCCCACGTCACTCACACTGGCCAGGGATTGGCCACTTGAGTTGCCAATCAAACATCAAACCAGCCACCCTGACAGTAACTCCCTGCTGGGTTTACATAATTGAAGCCATTTCAACTTCTACTCTGGAATGTGTTAACCCTCATGGCCTCAAACTGAAATGGATAACCGTTTTAATGCCAATGCATCTCCTTTTTGGAGAGCTCATCAACATTCACTGTGGATGGTGTGGAATACCATGTTGAACACTGAGGTCAGCGAGGACAATATTTCATCGTCACAGACACAGAGAAACTGGACTGATGTGATTGAAATAGGGAGTGGTGGGAGTGTGGAATATTATCCCTCCTTGCCCTCCTTGGTATTTCTGCAGTGTTCAGCATGGCAATGACACTTGAGGACATTGGGCAGGAGGAAAAAGGAGATTGGAAAGGATGGAGGAGTAGAGGGTGGGCTTTATAGGGAAGGGGTGATGGCAGTTTTGATGGGAAGGAGAATAGTGACTAAACATGAAAAAGTCCATGAGCTTCTCTTAGTTGTGGTAAGGAAGGCAAAAGTTAATTAGGCTTATGAAAGATTTGTTGGCTGACATTTATGTATATGAAAGTGTCTGCATTGTTTCACTGCTCCCTTTGAAGAACTGGTGTGAACATCAGTTTTGCTGTACCGCTCATTTGCGAAGGCGTACAACACTTTGTCATTCAGTTGTTTCTTGTTTGTGTAATTTATTCAGGGGTGGGAACCAGGACTGATTTGCGATTTTACTCTGTCTTTGGAACTGCGTCAAGTAATGCTGCAAAAATAGTACATTTTAAAAATAAATTTTGCATAGCTGCTCCAAATACATTTTATAAACTACTGCGCCATAGAAAAGTTACCTGATTTGAGGTTTGATCCATCATCATACTGCTGCTATGGATCAGATAATGGGTCTGATTTCCTGTACCTAACACCCCATGTACGCCAATCCCCAGGGCTTTAGGGACAGGAAGTGAGTGCAAAAATCCCCCACCTGAAACAATTGGGTGCATTTAAATCCTATATGACTGCATTTGATGTTGAAAAATCAAATCAGCAATTGATCTGGTTAAATCTATGATATGACTATGTCAAGATTTATGCTTCTGGGCTTAATGGACATGAAAAGACAACCATATCCACAATGGGTGGTAGGAGCAGAGAGGTGGACAAAAACAAATAATTTTTTTAAAAAGGTATAGTTGGGTTGGATTAGCTATAAAAATATTTATGGAGAGAAAGAATAGGCTAGAAGAGAAAATAGAGAAAAGAAAGCAAAACTAGTGTTTAAAAACATAATTTTTTTATTTCTGCTGCTTTTTTAGTACAGAGCCAATACTAGACATTAGAGTATTTGCTGTATTGTAACAATAGATTTGTTGGAGTGTTATTATGTGTGCTGAAATCTTTTTTAAAAATGGATTGCCCAGGGAGCTGTAAATTTTCTGTTGAGCTGTCAGCAGTTTTAGGATTAAATTGCTGCTGCTCCTGCATAACTTTCCAGTAGGTCTATCCATGTTACTGATGGGGGTAAGTGCATACTCATTTATTTGCATTCTTGCCAAAAAAAATTAAGCAGGATAGAATTTAAATTAGCTTGATAAATTACTGACATTTTTACCAATGAAGTGGTAAAAATGAAAAAAAACTATATATTCACAGGTGTGTTTGTCATAAAGGAGCTTTGAATTTTCTTGGGCCAGAAACACTGCCGGCACAGGCACAATGGTCCAAACGGCCTCCTTCTGTGCTGTAAGATTCTGTGAAAAAACTTTGAAAATTATTTTCCAGTTGAAAACCTATTGTCGTTGTTATAAATAGAATATTTCCATTATCTCCATTTTAGAGGTGACCACAAGTCACAAATATTTTCCGGTCAACCTGACTTGTGAAGATGGTTATCGTATGTCATAGCTGGCCACATATCCTCTTTTTATGCAACAGTGTGGTCTCTAAACCACTGATTTAGTTGGTTTGTGCTTCACACAAGTGACCACCAGAGCTCTTCTTAATTATGCATTCATGCTACAAAAGGTTGTATGAGGCTGTCTGTTTCACATTTAGCAATGCCTGAATGTCAGCCTTATGGTCAACATTATGCCCAAGAAAATGCCGTCAATCTAGCTGCACCAAGAGTGAATCAGTTCCCACTTTTCTATTTATTCTACTCTCCTTTGCACCTTACTTACTGAGCTTCAGCCTCAATGTGTCACCCAAAGGAAATGTATTTGACCACATTACCTGAATGTAAAATAGTAACGTTTCACAGCCACAATAATAGTACACTTCAAAACAATGTTTTAAACTGAGCAAACAACGATATGCAAATATGTTAAGGGATGGACACTTTACAGAAAACCAACAACTTTTGGGATGGTTACCGTAATTCAGTTGTGCCTGCGGCACTCTTGAGTTATGCAGTTAGTGCCATTCAGTGTTTATTTTCCTACATCTTGTCTTCTGGTGTGTCCCTTGGTTGCTTAGATTTCTGTGGTCTCTTTGCTGTCTCACACTTGTCTCTCCACCCAATCATTTATGCTGCAATGTTGGGTAAATGGGCAGAAGGATAAGTGCTTATTTTTCTCTCCATACCTGGGCAGTCGATGGGGAAGAAGGTAATTGATTTAATTGTTGAATTGTGTCCAGGTGGCCTACAAATCAAAATGACGCTGGTTCTTACCCATGAACCTAAATAAGCAAAACCACTGGCTTTATAGAGACTTTCAGCTGCACTGATGAACACCAACAAAATCCATCACTCTTTTGATTTTGGAGTGCTCACCTATTACCCTCTGTAGTTCACCTATATCTGCTACCGCTCCACTTCCTCTACTACTTTGGAGCCTACAAACCAAAAGCAGGGTATTTTGAAGAAAAATGGGAGTCTTGAAAATATGTTGCATTCTTTTTATTGTATCACCAGTTGACTCTCTGTGCATAACACCACAAGAGATTAAGACCAAGTATACTCTTCAGGTGAAGCAGAATTAGACGGTGGAGATAATTGAACCAAGGTGCACAGATTTAATTCAGTCCTCATTTTAATGCATTCTATCATTATTTTTATTGGATTTGATATTACGTATGGCACACATTAAAAAATTTGCAACTGCATTCACTTCCTGTCAACTTTTTCCATTTATAAATTAGTATATTCACATTTATAATGGAAAAAAGCCCAAGAAAACTTGTAACACTGTAATTGCACGCTGCCGGCAGTAGTGGTGCAGCTGCACCTCCATTGGCAGGAAGGTGTAATTATTGCATGAGTCCCAACTAGGCCTGTCTTTTTCTAGGATCCGTGGCGCATTCTTAGTTTGAATCCTACTCAAGCCTGCTCTCTCACTTCTTCCTCCATTTTATTCAGATCATGTTGGCTAAGCTTCCAACTCTTGCTCTGATCTGGAAAATTCCTATGATTACACGCCCAATTTCCACCCATCTCTCACATTTACATGGTCCACCTCAAACTCTTCCCTTGGACTATGCTCTCTCATGCTGTCTCTCACTCTCCATCTTGCATTTTGTGGGGGTGGAAAGCAATCACTTTTTCTCTCTCTGGTGCCTTTTATATGTGCCCTAGCAACTCCACCTTCATCATCAGAAATGTCCACTTTCTTTCTTATCCAGGGTTTTCCCTTGGCTGTAGTTGATGGGACCATTTCCTGTTCTTCCCCTCTCACAACAACAAGCTCCCTCCATGTCTTCCCCATCCATCCTACAACCCTCTGCTTTTGCCAAATAATTTTCCCCATTTCCATCACCTACACCACTATCGAGCATATTTCCACTCCCACTTTTCCTGAGGGAGCAGGCCAGGTATTTCAGCTATTTTCTATTTTTTTAATAGCAACATTCTGTTTTATCAAAGAGAAGAAGGTGATGAATTTTGATAATTAAAGGAAAAAGTCACACGTTCTACAACTCACAATTAAACCTGCCGTGCACCTTAATATGACTAAAATATTGTGAAATTATTTCAATTTGTGTGGATTTCTTTACTGTCTCATTGTACTTTTTTATGCTTTTGCAGATTTGAGCAAACTTGTACGATTCACCCTTCAAAAATATGAATGGATTTTATTCGAAGAGTCTTGTTAATGAAACAATTCAAGGGAGAAACTAAGAACGGTTAATGAGCAGCTTCCTTGTGAAGAGAAGCGTGGTTGCCCACAGGCAAATGTAAAACCACACCAGCAAGAGTAAACAAAGCATCAGAGAATTCCTTCTGTCCATTTGTAAAGGAGAAACCATGTTTTCTGGGACCAGATCTTTCTAGAAGCACATTACTTTGGGATTTGTCATACTCTCTTCATGAGTAACAATTTGGGCTAAGCGAATTTTTAGAAAATGAGTGATGGAACATGGGTTATCCTAAGTCCAGCAGAATTTGCTCAGCTGCAACAGTACACTGAATGTAAGTATGATCTTGATTATAGTGCCACAAAAGCAATAATTGGAAGGAGTCTTGTGATCCTACAAAGGGAAACTGTAGAATACAAAGGAGAAATAGAAAGGTTGTGTGTTGTAGTTATATGTGAATATTTCCATGTTGTACTAATCTATTTAATCTTTATAGTTGGTATTGGTGTTCTCTAAATTTACAGATTCCTCGTATTTCATGTTTGAAAAAAGGTTAATAACTTGAAATTCAAGACCTGCATATAAAATGGTGGGTTAGGTCAATTTTACTGCCTGCAGTGGTGATCAATATAAATCTTTATCTGGAATGACCAAAAAACAACCAACATGATGCACCTGAAAAAATGTTTGTTTAATATTTCTCAAGCAGCTAATGACCCATTTAACCAGAGTAAATGGACAAAACTTACGTGAATCCAAATGTGGAGCGTGCAATATTTCTGTGTATTGGCTAAGCAGCAAATTCATACAGCCTGCTTACCCATGAAAAAAAAAATGATTGAATAGTGAGAACCTTATTCTGTTTTGAACAAAAGAAAGCACAATGGGGAGATGACAAAGTAAACAGTCTTATTATTTGGGAAGATAAAGGAATATATGTGTTATGCCAGAAAATGCGCAACACTGTCTGCAATCTTGTTGTTTTGTTTCAGCATCACCATCTTAAAGGCATGGTAATGAGGACTAGGAGAGTCAGGTGCTGGTACTGCAAGATGACCCAGACTTAATTAAGTTGATATATTTGGATTGTTGGATTATCCAACAGTGTGATTGTAAATTGAAGTCAGAGCTGGTTTTATACAGAGAAATTCTCCAGCAACCTTTGTTTTGTCAGGTGTGCTGTTTAATCTATACTGCCAAGCACACTGGTGAGAGGTTCTGCAATTAAAGAAACACCTCACAACCGAAATTAACACTGCACTGATAGGGAAGTAAACCCCACCTGATGTTTCTGGCCTCTTGCGCATCCGCGACTCCCTTCACCCCGCCATTGACGGCCATGCCTTCAACTGTCTCGGCCCTAAGCTCTTGAATTCCCTCCCTAAAATGCTCTGCCTCGCCACCTCTCTTGCCTCCTTTAAGATGCTCTTTAAAACCTACCTCTTTCACCTATCCTAATATCTCCTCCTATGGCTCAGTGTCAATCTTTTTGTTTGATTACGTTCCTGTGCAGTGCCTTGGGATGCTTTACTACATTGAAGGTACTATATTAAATGCAAGTTGCTGTTGACAAGTTTACATTATCAGCATTTTTTTTATTTTTCCTTTTGACCAGCCTGGGACTAAAGTATTTTTCCCAATTTTCTTTTGGCAAAAACATCTGCAAATAAAAGAAACTTCTGGAGTTCTAAAGCCAGTCAACATGACCCAGACAATTCAGGCATTGATTCTTTTGTTGGCTGCAGTGTGAAGTAACTGACCCTAGGAAGAGTCCAAAAGCTTTACATTGTCAATTGAAGAGAACATGACTATTTTAAATTTCAAGAAAGTGCTTGAATAGACTGCACAAATCGATTTCACATCTGCTCATATACCTTTTGCTTTTCTGTTGGTTTGTAGGATAACTGCATATCTTGTCTTATATATTTTGGTAGGTAATACAGTACTTCACAGTTTGAGGTTGCAAAGTGGAAACTGTACTGTTCACATTGTGTAACACAGACAAAATTTGTTGAAAATTTATTGTAAAAATATTGGTGTAAACAAAAGCCGTTTGATTTGCAGTGAAGTTAAACACAAATTACAGATGTGATAACTTTGGACGTGAAATTGGTTAGAATCAAATGGTAGAGGACTGAAAACTTTAAGTTTAAACAATCTATTCATTTGTTTTTTAGAAAGAGACCATTGAAATTCTAGCCTGAACAGAATCTGTTTTTTCTTCTCTCTAGCATTTAAGTAACGGAAGCAAAAAGCTATTCAAAGACCATACCCACAGTTAATTTGTTGATGGGTGGTGCTTTCACTGTGACTATTGGTCAAAGTTGCTGAAGTGTGTTTCCTTGTTTAGAATGAATAAGCCCAAGTGCTAGTCGCTGAATTTGATGTATGATGGGGATTCCTGCATATCTGTAACAAGAAGGATGGTGTGTGGCCACAGACATATCGCAACTGTGTGATGTTATTTTCAGATAGCTTGGTAAAATTAAATTGGTGAAATGAATAGTTGTTAAAGATCATATTAAAATGCTAGGAGGAAGTGTGGGGGCGATCAGCAGATTAATGTTGGTACATTTTGAATAGATGAAAGGCTGTTGTAAAATGTCATTGTTCATTTAATATAAGAACACAGGAACAGGGGTTGTTCCACCATTCAGTGAGATCATGGCTGATCTGTGACTGAACTCCATATACCAACATTAGCTCCACATCCCCTAATACCTTTTGGTTAACAAAAATCTATCAATCTGATTTAAAATTAACAATTGAGCTAGCATCAACTGCTGTTTGCGGAAAAGAGTTCCAAACTTCTACCACCCTTTGCGTGCAGATGTGTTTCCTGGCTCTAATTTTTAGGCTATGTCCCCTAGTCCTAGACTCACCAACCAGAGGAAATAGTTTCTTTCTATCCAAATTAAAAAGGAAATTAGAAAAGCAAAGAGAGGGCATGAAAAAATACTGGCAAGTAAAATTAAGGAAAACCCAAAAAATTTTTATAAATACATAAAGAGCAAGAGGATAATTAAGGAAAGAGTAGGGCCTATTGGAGACTAAAAAGGTAACCTATATGTGGAGGTGGAAGATGTGGTATGGTTCTTAATGAATACTTTGCGTCTGTCTTCACAAAAGAGGGGGACGATGCAAAGATTGTAGTTGAGGAGGAATGTGAAATATTGGATGGGATAAACATAGTGAGAGAGGAAATATTAAGGGGTTTAGCATCTTTGAAAGTAGTTAAATTGCCAGGCCCGGATGAAATGTATCCCAGGCTGCTAAGAGAAGCAAGGGAGGAAGTAATGGAGGCTCTGACCATCATTTTCCCATCCTCCCTGGCTACAGGCGTGGTGCCAGAGGATTGGAGGACTGCTAACGTTGTACCGTTGTTTAAAAAGGGATAAAGAGATAGACCGAGTAATCACAGGCTAGTCAGTATAGCCCCGGTGGTGGGCAAACTATTGGAATTCATTCTGAGGGACAGCATAAATCGTCATTTAGAAAGGCACAGGTTAATCAAGTACAGTCAGCGTGGATTTGTTAAGGGAAGGTCATGTCTGATGAACTTGATTGAATTTTTTCAGCAGGTAACTAGGAGAGTTGATGAGGGTAACGTGTTTGATGTAGTGCATATAGATTTTAGCAAGGCCTTTTACAAAGTCCCACATGGCAGACTGGTCAAGAAAGTAAAAGACCATGGGATCCAAGGGAAGGTGGCTAGTTTTTTGGATCCAAAATTGTCTCAGTGACAGGAAGCAAAGGGTAATGGTTGATGGGTGTTTTTGCAACTGGAAGGCTGTTTCCAGTGGGGTCTCACACAGCTCAGTATTAGGTCCCTTGCTTTTTGTGGTATATATTAATGATTTGGACTTGAATGTTGGGGGCTTGATCAAGAAGTTTGTAGATGATACAAAAATTGGCCAAATGGTTGATAGTGAGGAGGAAAGCTGTAGACTGCAGGAAGATATCAGTGGACTGGTCAGGTGGGCAGAAAAGTGGCAAATGGAGTTCAATCTAGAGAAGTGTGAGGTAATGCATTTGGGGAGGGCAAACAAGACAAGGGAGTACACAATAAATGGGAGGATACTGAGAGGTGTAGAGGAAGAGAGGGAACTTGGAGTGCATGTCCACAGATCCCTGAAGGTAGCAGGACAGGTAAATAAGGTGGTTAAAAAGGCATACGGGATACTATCCTTTATTAGCCGAGGCATAGAATATAAGAGCTGGGAGGTTGAGTACTGCGTACAATTCTGGTCACCACGTTACAGGAAAGATGTGATTGCACTAGAGAGGGTACAGAGGAGATTTACGAGGGTGTGCCAGGGCTGGAGAATTTTAGCTATGAGAAAAGATCGGATAGGCTGGGGTTGTTTTCTTTGGAACAAAGGAGGCTGAGGGGAGATTTAATTGAGGTATATAAAGTTATGACGGGACTAGATAGAGTGGATAGGGAGGACCTATTTCCGTTAGCAGAGGAGTCAGTGACCAGGGGGCATAGATTCAAAGTAATTGGTAGAAGGATTAGATGGGAGCTGAGGAGAAATTTTTTCACCCAGAGGGTGATGGGGATCTGGAACTCACTGCCTGAAAGGGTGGTAGAGGCAGAAATCCTTAACTCATTTAAAAAGTACTAGGATGTGCACTTGAAGTGCCGCAACCTACAGGGCTACGGACCAAATGCTGGAAAGTGGGATTAAGCTGGATAGCTCTTTTTTGGCCAGCACGGACACAATGGGCCGAATGGCCTCCTTCTGTGCCATAACTTTCTATGATTCTATACCCTATCAGTTCCCCTTAATGTCTTGAAAACTTCGATCAAATCACCCCTTAATTTTTTAAATTCCAGGGAATACAACCCTAGTTTGTGTAATCTCTCCTCGTAATTTAACCCTTGGAGTCCAGGTATCATTCTAGTAACTCTACACTGCACTCCCTCCAAGGCCAATATACCGTTCCTAAAGTGCGTTGTCCAGAACTGAACACAGTACTCCAGGTGTGGTCAAACTAGGGCTTTGTATAGCTGCAGCATAACTTTTACCCCCTTGTATCCTAGTCCTCTAGATATAAAGGCCAGCATTCCATTAGCCTTTTTGATTATTTTCTGTACTTATCCATGACATTTTAATGATCTATGTACAATGGACCCCGAAGTCTCTTTGGACCACCACCGTTTTGAGCTTTTCGCCATTTAGAAAGTACTCTGATCTATCCTTTTTAGGTCCAAAGTGGATGACCTCACACTTGCCTACAGTGAAATCCATTTGTCATTTGCCACAGTTTAATCTATTAATATCTCTTCGTAATTTTATGCTTCCATCTACACTGCTCACAACGCTGCCTATCTTTGTGTCATCGGCAAACTTGGATATGTGGCTCTCTATCCCGTCATCTAAGTTGTTAATAAATACAATGAATAGTTGAGGCCCCAACACAGATCCCTGTGGGACACCACTAGTCACATCCTGCCAATTTGAGTACCATTATCCCTATTCTCTGTCTCCTGTCACTCAGCCAATTTCCTAATCAGATCAATAATTTGTCCTCAATTCTATGAGCTTCAGCTTTAGCTAACAGGCTCTTATGAGGAACTTTATCGACTGCCTTCTGGAAGTCCATATAAACAATATCCATAGACATTCCCCTGTCCACTATTTTAGTCACCTCTTCAAAAAATTCAATCAGGTTTGTCAGACATGACCTACCCTTTACAAATTCATGCTGGCTCTCTCTGATCAGCTGAAAATTTTCAAGGTGTTCAGTCACTCTATCCTTAATTATAGACTCTAGTAATTTCCCGACAACAGATGTTGGTCGATAACTGGTCGATAATTCCCTGGTTTCCCTCTCTCGCCTTTCTTAAATAGCAGAGTGACATGCAATTTTCCAGTCTGAAGGAACGGTTCCTGAAGTGCGCGAACTTTGGAAGATTATAGTTAGGGCTTCTGCAATGTTCTCACCTACTTCTTTTAAAATCCTGGGATGAAAACCATCTGGTCCTGGGGATTTGTCACTCTTTAGTGCCATTATTTTCTTCATTACTGTTAATTTGCTTACATTAATTATGGTGAGTCCCCGTCCCTGATTCAAAATTAGTTTCCTTGGGTTGTTCAGCGTGTTATCCTCTTCCTCTACTGTAAATACTGACACAAAGTACTTATTTAACATGTCCACCATTTCCTTATTTTCATTTACAATATTTACAGGGCCCACATTGCTCTTGACCACCCTCTTTTTCCTAATGTAATTGTAAACATTTTTTGTGTTGTTTTTAATATCCCTTGCAAGTTTCTTTTCATACTTTTCTTTTGTAGCTTTACAATCTGTTTTGTCACCCTTTGCAATTCTTTGTATCTCTCCCAGTTGCCAGGAACTATGCTATTTTTTGCATTTTTCAATGCTTTTTCTTTTAGCTTTATGTTGTCCCTTATCACTTATGTCGTCCATGGTTTTGTTATTGGCAAGTAGCCCCTAACGAGTATAAACCGGTTCTGTATCACGTTAAATTCTTTTTCAAGGTCTCCCACTGATCGTCTGTCATTTTACCCATTAACAGATTTGCCCAGTTTACTGTGGACAGCCTCTGTCTCAGCCTGTTGAAGTCGGCCTTACCTAAATTCACAGTCTTAGTGGTTGATATGGGTTTCTCCCTTTCAAACAGAATGTTAAAATCGATCATATTATGATCGCTATTAGATAAATGTTCACGCACCGTTAGGCTGTTAACTAAATTTGACTCATTACTCATTATTAAATCTAATATGGCCAGCCCCCTTGTGGTTCGAGGACATATTATTGCAGACAGCTGTCCTGAACATACTCAAGAAATTCACTACCTACCTTTCTGACATGAACTTGTCTGCTTATCCCAGTCAATATGAAAGTTAAAATCTTCCATTAAAACCACTCTGCCTTTGCTACATGCTTGTCTGATCTCTGCATTTATACTTTCTGCCACTTCACAGCTGCTACCAGGGGGTCTATACACAACTCCCACTACAGTCTTAGATCCTTTTCTATTTTTTAATTCTACCCATAAAGTCTCCACTGCCTGCTTACCTCGCGTTATATCCTCTCTTATCGCTGAAGTAATTTCATCCTTAATCACTAGGGCTACTCCTCCCCCTCTACCAGTTTCCCTATCCTTCCTGTAGACCTTATAACCTGGTATATTCAGTTCCCAGTCCTGACCATCTTGCAGTCATGTCTCAGTAATGGCTACCACGTCGTACCCTTTAAATTGAATTTGCGCCTGCAATTCATTCAATTAGTTCCTTATACTCTGTGCATTTGTACAAAGAACGCTTATTTGTGCCACGCACCCTAACCTGTCCTTCTGCTCTAATGTTTTTCTCACACATTTCTTATTTCTCTCTCTCAATTTAATTACTTTACATCTTTTAGTTTTCCCTTTACCTTTAGTGCCTAAAGCATAATTTTTGACTCTCACTCTGCTCTCTTCCTTTTCGCTTGCTTTAGAATTATTATTTATATTACCTCTTCCACCTGAGGCCCTCCCCCCCCCCCCCCCCACAATGCCATTTACTAGTTTAAAGTCCTTGTGACCACCCTATTAATCCTTTCGGCTAGGACCCTGATCCCAGCCCGGTTCAGGTGGGGTCCATTCCAGCAGTACGGTTCCTTTCTTTCCCAGTACTGGTGCCAGTGCCCCATGAAATAGAACCCTCCTTTCCCACACAACTCCTTCAGCCATGTGTTCGCCTCCCTAATCTGCTTATCCCTATGCCAATTTGCACATGGCATGGGTAATCAGAGATTATAACTCTTGAGGTCCTTTTTTTTAAAATTTAGCTCTTATCTCCTGGTACTCTCTGAAAAGGACCTCTTACGTACTTTTTCCTATGTTGTTGGTCTCAACATGGACCACAACGACTGGATCCTTCCCCTCCCTCTCCAATATTCTTTCAAGCCGGCTTGAGATGTCCCTCACCCTGGCACCAGGTAGGCAACGTACCACGTGGGGCTCTCGATCCTGCTTACAAAGGATGCTTTCTCTTCCCCCTAATTATTGAATCCCCCACAACTACCACATCACACTTCGCCTCCTCCTCCACCCTTTGGAAAGCCTCCTGCTCCAGGATGCCACGGTCAGCATTCTGCCTGTCCTTCTGACAGTCTTTATCCTTATCCTCACAGGTAGCAAGTACATTGTACGTGTTGGATAGAATCAGTTTCTGCGGATCCTCATTCTCTATCTCACCTGGGTTCCCCTTACTCTGTACACTATTGGTCACACAAACCCCATTCCGACCCTATACCTCTCTACGAGGTGTGACCGAGGTCTGGAGCAAACTGTCCAGATACACCTCCCCCTCTCTTATGTATCGGATATACATGTGCTGTTGATAATGTTTTATGGTGATCTTTTCTAATCTAGAATAATTTGGTCAGTAGTTTCTTTAAAACTCATTGCAAGTTATTTTAAACTGGAAGAAAGTTTATCACGGATTCATTTCTGTTTTTAACTAGAGTTTGACTTGGTTGTGTAGTTTTTTGATTTCCATAAAGCGATGTCTGTTTACCTCATCCTTATTTGCAACTTTTTTCGAATGTGTGTCCAATAACTATATACTTTTGGACAGTTTTTGCTTAGCTGTTGAATTATACAGTGGTAGTTTAATGATACATACTATGAATAATCTTTCAAAATGATTCTGCATTATATTTTGCAAAGTGCACTCACATCAATTACTGAATGTCTTTTTATATTGTTTTCAGTGAAAATTCCATTTCATTGCAGCAGTATATATCCAAGGGTATTTAGATGCCTACTTAATTATAGAAGGTTATAATATTGTTCACTGATTTCTAATGTGACTGGATTTTGAGATTCTGGTACACTTAACCTGAAACAACCTTCAAGCTTGGACTCTCTTCAACCATCACCCAGGCTCTGGATTTTTTCTCTCTACCGTCAGATCTAGATATCCTTCAACACCAGTCCCGAATTCCTTGGATCACCAGCAGGCCTTGAACCTTGTTTGGTACCCACAACACACTCTACCAAAGATGCACACAGTGATGCATAAGCAGTTTATATGTCACCCATAACCAATTCTCTGTACCCCTGCAGGGGCATTTTTGCTGCCCTTTCTTGTTTTACTTTTTGATCGCCTCCTCTCCACCACTTGTCCTACCATCTATTTTCTTGTCCCCTGTTAATTCACTTCCTATTTCTCACCCCGTTGCCTCAGGATTGAACCCCCGCTGCACGGGCCTGTTACTGGCCTTTGCTCTCTCTGCTGCCCCAATTGCAGCTCACACCACTGGTTCTCCCAAAGCTGCCTCATTTTCCTATCTCATCATAAAGTCCATTTCCCCCTCTAAGAAGAAACCTCTCCAATTTCTTCACTGTTCCTTCTCCGCTGTTCTCCTACTACCCATCCACTTCTGTCATCTTTCAAAATGTTCATTCCCTTGCAAATAAGGATTTTGGCATCGAAGACCTCAATCCAAATGGGTCCAGTAATAATCTGGGCCTTATGAAAACTTGAGTTACAGATGGTGACTCCTTCTCCCTAACTGAAGCTGAAGCCACATCATTCAGCCTAACCGTCATCACCTGGTTTATTTTTCACTTTTCCCCTTACTCCTTTGGCTGCTTCCTCCTTTTATTACCACACCTTATCCCACCCCACCCATTTTTCCACTTCTCTTTCAAAATCTCTCCTGTATACCACCCTTCCAAGTCCTCTTGCAGCTTCCTACCGAAAATCTTTTCCTTCCTTTCCACACTCACCTTCTGCACCAAGCAATGACTCATCCTCGGGGATTTCAACCTTCATCTGAATTTCTTTAGCCCCATCTATTCTAATTTCTGTGCCCTTCTGTCCTCGCTCAACCTCACTCTACACAAAACACCTCTCAATCTTGTCATCTCAAAAGGTCTTACTACGTCTGAGATCTCTTTCTCATTTCCCTCAAATTGACATCACGCTTCCTGCTTCAAACCCTTAACAAATACCCTCCATTTCTTGACAAACTATTTCCAGCCTTTCAAACACCCTCTCAAATTCCCAACTTCCTTTCCCCTGACCTTCCACCTGCCGTGATACACAACTTGCACTCAATCTCCCCGGCAGCTCCCTTGTCTCTGTCCTTTGATGCTCTTGACTTTTCCAAGTCCTCCACTATCTTCCATCTCCACCATTCCCCTGGAATAGTTCTTGTTTCTGTGTCCTTAATGCTAAATGTTGCAGTCTAGAGTGCACCTGGCTCACAACTGGCCTGATCATCGAACACAATAATGTGCTTCTCATCCCTCATCCAAATTCTTCATCTGCTCCAGGATTATCCTGCAAGGTGGGTAATCCTAGGCTTCTGTCTTAATGGTGTAACCATCTCTTTCATTCCTTTTCCTCTGCTTCTCACATTTTCACCGCAAACACCAAATGTGAGGAACTCATGGATTTCTTTGTCTCAGAGGTCGAGACCATCTGCTTGGCTGCCTCAGCCACTCCCTACCCACACTCCCCAACTGCAGATCACTTTACACCACCTCACCATCAGTGCCAAGACATCACCAAGCTCATCTCATCTGAGACCCACCTCCTGTGCCCTCAACCTGTACGATGTACCTCCTCATCACACAATGACCCGTGTTCAGCCCAATGGTCTGTGACATCATCAATATCTCCCTGACTTCAGACTCTGTCCTCCAACCTTTTCAAGACTGTGGTTATCACTTTTTCCTCAAAAAAAAAACAATTTTGATCCCTTGGACCTTGCCAACTACTAGCCTTTCTCCAAACTCTTCTACCTCTCGCAAATTCTCAAACTTGTCGTTGCCACCCAGCTCCACTCCAAGCTTTCTTATTTACCCCCTCCTTGGATCCTTTCTGTCCTGCCATAGCACCGAGACTGCCTTCGTCAAAGTTACCAATGAATTATTTTGTAACTGAATATAGAGCACTCTACCTCCTCCTCCTCTATGACTATTCCATACTTGTCCACTATTTCTCCTTTGTGTTCTGCCACTGTGGTATTGTCTTAGTTTGGTTCATAACCATCTATCTTATTGCAGTCCACACATATCTTGTAATCGTTTCTTCACCCACTCCTGCATGTTCACACCAGATATGCCCCAAGATTCCATCCTTGGCCCCTTCTCTACCTTGTCTTCATGGCATTCCTTGGTGTTGGTATGGGTCAGCTTTTTATTTTTTTAATATATATATATACTCTTCACTGCTCGACCAAGACTGTGCTTCCTTACTGGTCAGCCAACGTCAAGTCCTGGATGGTCAAGTTCTCCTTCAACTCAACATCAGGAAGATGAAAGCCATAATTTTTGGTTCCTGCCAAATATTTCACATTGCACCTGCCTCCCCGCCGCTCCACCCACTCTCTGGCAGCTCCCTCAGACGGAGCCAGATAATGCATAACCTCCATGTCCTATTTGATCCTGAGCTGAGCTTCAAGCCTATATCCTAGCTACCACCAAGCCCACCTATTGGTACCTCTGCAATATTGCCCACCAACCTTGCTCCACTGCCGCTATATCCATGCCTTGTTACCTTCAGATTCAATTATTATCGTGCTTTCCTTGCCAGCTGCATGACTTCTGCCCTTCACAAGTTAAAATATATCTCTGTCACCCGTGTCCTATCCCATCCCCCTATTAATATTATGCTCACCAACCATCACTTACTCCATTTTTCCCAATGCAATGATGTCAAGATCCTCATCATCATCATCTACAAATCCTTCTATATCCTCATCTCTCCCAACTTCTGCAACTTCATTCAGCTTTCCACTTTTCCAGTTCTGGCCATCTTTGCATCCTTTTTTCTCTTCACTCCACCTTCGGCTACAGAGCCTTCTATCATTTTGCCCACACACTATGGAACCTGTTCCCTAAGCGGCTCTGCTTTGCTACCTCTCTTCCCTCCTTCAAAAGCCTCCTTAAAATCTAACTCTGAATTTGCCTTCAGTCACCACCCCTAATCCTGCTAGGTGTTCAGTTATTTTCACCTCTGTCAAGCACTTTATTACATTTAATAGCATTAAAGGCAAAATTTAAGTGCAATTGATTGTTATTCAAATGGGTCACTAGATTTCTGATTTATTCTGCAGATATGGATTGAGATGTACAATTTCATATGTGGAAACACTTAATATTTTGAAATTTGTCCAACTTTCAGTGAAGGAGATTGCAGTTGCAGTGCAGGGATTTTGATATGTTGGAGGAAACCCTGAGTTGTGTTGCAGAATGTATTTACCAATCATCTGCTGACTATTGCTGATAATTCTAAATGGCTTTGTAACTTTACCTTTTTGGCTTCCTCATCTGTTATTATTCCGGTGGAAAATGCATTTTGCTCACTTGTCAATGAACAACCCCTTTTTATTTGTGGTCGCATTTTAGTACTAAAAAATGACAAAAAATAGATTTCCAGCAATATTTCGGTGCATTATTGACTGAATGCTGCATTACTGAAGGGACCAGCTTTCAGATATGTTATACAAAGGCCCCCATCGGCCTATTATAGGACACTATTCGAGGAAGAGTGAGGAATTCTCCTGGTGTCTTGCACAACCTTTCTCCCTCAACCAACACTACTTATTGGGGGCAATTTCAACTGCCACCCACTTATTATTTTGTCTGAAAAACAGGCAGCCAACAGAGGAAAATTGGTGGGACCTCAGCCCCCCGCCCACACTCCTTGGATGCCCAACACCCATCTGGTGCAATTTACAGGCTCTAAATGAGTGCACAGCACACCCACCTCTTTTGGACGAGAGGCTGTTTTAAATATACAAATAGGGGTCCTATGCCATTGTAGGACGCTGATTGCAATTTTGAAGTACAAAAGGCTCCCTAAATATTTTTCTCTCATCTTTGGCTCAACAAAAATGTTGCAGCCCGCTGCTGGCCCCTACTCTTCCCCCCCCCCCCACCCCTTCCAAGAACTGGCAGCAGAGCGTTTATTACCCGTTGCTCGCCGGCTGCATTCAAATGAGGCCCGAACCCTAAAAATAGTTTGGGCCTCCCAAAGCTGGCTTTGGATAGGCAGGATCGCCGCTCCGCCATCTTCATGCCCATTTCAGGTGGAAGTTAAAAACAATGACCTGATCATTTATCTAATTTGCTATTTCTGGGACATGGCTGGGCGCAAATGACAGCTATGTTTGTCTACGTAACAACAGTGACTACTTCAAAAGTAATTGAGACATCCTGAGGATGTGATAAGACGTATTATGAGTGTAAGTTCTTTCTGTATGTGAAAGGAATTCTGTTGAACCCCTTAAATCTTTGCAAACCATAGAAGACGTGATTTAGGTGGAACGATGCACATTGAAGGCATTATAAGAGTCATTTGATGCCACAGAATGTTTCTTGACAATATCAGCAGAGTACACAAAGATCACGTTTAATATTGCAGTGCATCTGTTTAATGAGTGTGAGGCAGCCTGAAGGTTTACACAATGGTAATGGTTATTAATAGATTTCTCAATTACATTCAGCACATGATTCTACATTTATTTGAATGCACCGCCCGTAGGTACCTGAAAAACTTCGTTTTTCAATATAAAACATCGTGGATCCCTTTGTTGTGAGTGTTCAAGCATCTGCGCGTGCTAATTGTTCTTTATGGTGTACTAATTTTATTAGTGTTAATGGAATGGGTGCTAATTTTTGTTCACACATTTGTTTACTCTTGGGAGCAATTTTAGTAACACACACTAATGCACTGGCCTTGTTTTTTCTTTTGCTTGTTAAACAGCCGTTAATAGGAAATGAGCAAGTTTACTCTGGATTGCATTATGTTTGCACAACTGCAGCTGGTGTAAAAGCAGCAGCGTGAGCAGGTAGAATTTGATGGGTGACCAACGCAGGAGATAGCTTACAGAACTAAAGAGGAAAGATTTGGTGAACCCAGAAGAATAGATATAGCACCAAATCTCTCTGAGGCATTTTGGAGAAGGAGAGATAGGGACACTTAGAAACCAATAATATAATTTGGGCTATTCTCAACACTTCTGTCCCATTTACAACAAACAATCAGTTTCCATACTGATCGGTATCCTGTGAGAAAAAACCACAATCGTTTTACATATTGGCCGGGGGTTCTCCTAATCTCCAGTTGTAACTTCAGTGGGAGACCCTTTAGGCCTGCCTTGTTGGTCTACCTCCAAAGTTTTTGCAGGAGACTGGGAGAATCCCTGTGGAATTTCCAGGCCATTACATCTGAGATAGCATGCTTAGGATTAACAGTTGCCCCTTTTATTGTCATATCTGCACTCAGTTACATTGGGATACCCACCTCATCAGACCAATTTGTACAGGCTAACACTAATGATCAGATTTATTTACAGGTAGAATAATACACAGAAGCAGTAAGACAGAACACATTATTGAAAGTGTCACTTTTGAAACAATAAGGACAAAATCAGTGCATATGGGGTTACAATACCCAGTTCAGAATATATGTCATATATAGCTCGATAAGTAGCAAGACCTTTGGATGAAAGTGTTTCCTAAACTATCACAATACAAAATTGTTCATTAATGACATGAATTTCCAATCCAGAGTTCAGATTTAAAAATTGAACTAAAGCTAAATAATCAGAGCTGTATATTTATGCTATGGAAAATCTTTCAAGTTATAGCCATACCTTTCAAGTCCATCTACAAATTAAAAGCACACCAGAATTACTACCTTGTGGGGAAATGTGTTAATGTCACAATATCACTGTCTTTCTGCAAACATCTGAATTTAATAACCATTAGTTGGCGTAATTGAATTTGCACTCTGTTAATGTGTTAACATTTCAAACAGCCAATCTTAGCCATCAAGCAACTTTTGACTTCTTTTCTCAACTAAAGACTGATACAAATGGCTGTCCCTAATATATTTCAAAAGGTGCTGAAACTAGCCTCTATCACTTCTTGGATTTTGGACCCCAATAACTCTACATTATTGATGGGATTATTCTAAGAAATACCCAACTGTACTTGGTGCATGCGTGCCTAATGTCCTTCTGCATTAAAGTTATTGATGCTATATGTAGCTCACTGGCAGACTACTGAGCAGAGAGTCTTTGATTCATGATATTGCCTATCTGGGCAACAGAAACTGGAATTCTAGTTGGACCTGCTTGCATTTTCTCATGCAATGAAACAACCTGCTTACCAGTTTATCCTCATGTTATATTTTGTATTTTATCGCTGTTCCTGTCCAGTTGGAATGATTAATTAATTCAGTAGGGCCATTGGCCCTGATCAGTGATTAATTTTGTTCCTTCCTAAAACTCACACATACGAACCAAAGTGTGTGTGTGTCTGTTTGTCATCTTCTGCAAGGAAAGGAGCATTGTGCATTCTTTGAGATGACATTTTGTAGTGAGAAGCAAAGGCTGCAGATGATAATTGGAGCGGGGCACCTTGCTGCATACACCGTTGGTTAGACTTTTTACTGCACCCAAGTGCCGTAACTTGCTAGAAGTGTAAGCTGATAACGACATGGCGAGGGCAATGGTGCATCTGGGCCCTCAGTGAACGATGGGACCAGCAGTCTATCTCCTTAACCAATGATATTTAAGGATTGAAAAAGAAACAGAGGAACAACAGAGAAGGAGGGTGAATTAGAGTGGATGAATTAGTCAAATCAGGTACAGAAAGAGAAATAAAGACAGGGAAAGAAAGATTGGATTAAGAAAGAGAGAATGGAGAGACAGGAGGAAAAATAAGAAAAAAAATGTTTAATTTTAAATTTTTCAAATCTCTAAGAGGAATCGATGACATGCAGGAATGAGATAGGACAGTTTAAATTGTTCCTTTCCTGGACCAGGAAGGTTGATTGGCGTTGTATTAACAAATATTATGTTGTTAAACGGGTACTTACGTTCTTAATAACCAAACTTAGTAAATAAACCCCCAAGGTAGCAGCATACTTTTAACATTCTGTCAGCTAATGGTTTCCATTTTTTTTTAAATCAGCAATCCGTAGTTCACCTTAAAAACAAAATGCTACTGGCCTTTGTGTTATATACACTGTTTTTCTGGATTATGTTATGTGTTGAAAATCTATCAAGAGAATGGCTGAGGATCAATCCACGACTTCATTAGAGCTGTTGGCTAGGAAAAAGGAAACTATGTACTTTCAGCATTATAATTAATGGCATATAATCAGGAGATTTTCCAAGCATTGCTCTCTGCTCACTGACTGTATATTAAATGACAGTTAAAAGTTTCTCTCCTTTTCAAACACTGTGACAAAAGTTATGTGTTTTCTGTCTAATCTTTGGTAGCTGCCACTTTAAAATGTATCCACTGTGCAACGGAAGTTTAGCAGCTAGCTGAAGCCTGTCCTAATACATAGTTGAGTTTTATTGTTGCAGTCTGCCTGGTAAAAGGATTGGGAAGAGTGACGCCTCATTTTCAAATATATATAAACTTGATAATTGGTTCAGTTTGCATTTGGCTGACAGGTACATTTTAAATTTGAGTGGATTGATATTCAAAGTCCATGATATCCCAGTAACGCTTTTCTGGGATATGAAAGAGACAATTTTGTTCAAATAAAAGGTAATTGAAGTTGAAGGGTCCTATGAGAAAGGCAGTTACTTGAAAGCCTCAGAGCAGTCAAGAGGCTGTTTGACAACCTCAGAAAAGAAAGGTTTACATTCCTGAAAGATAAGAAAAACACTATTTAAAAGTCATTTATAAAAGAATTGAGGTGGATTTGAGAGTTGTGATTTCATTATTTAGTCTATTTGATGAACTAGATAAAAGATTAGTCACTTGTTAATAAATGTTATATCCCAATAAGATTATTCACTTGTTCGTTATTTGCATGATAAATTTGCTTCATATTTTAAACTGTAAAGATGAGATCTACTGCTTTTAAAGACAAGTGAAATTATAGAGGCATAAGATAGTCTAGTACACAGTATCAATCTCCAAATAGGGCTTGCTATTCACTTCCTAGCACATTACTGAAATCTCTTCTAGATTTCAAGGCAAGGATAGACACTTTCGAGGGTTTGCCACAACCAGTCTCCACTCCCTGTATGGGGAGGCCAGGGAGCATGCATGAAAAATACAAATGACCTTGATGCTGGAAAATTTGGCTGAGGTTGTTGGCACATCTTTAAGCAACTGGAAATCCCACACTGTGGAGCACATGCTGGTATTCCACAAGCGTGAAACATTTCAGCCACAGTTTTTAATGCAAATGTATGAGTTGGGTTGGGCCAATAAGAATTGACAGTTAGGAGGGGAGAAGGGTCAAGGTAAGGGAGTAAATTAAGTCAGTGCTATTTAAGGTGAGAGGGGGGAGATACAAAAGGGTCCAGAGGGGCAATTTTTTCACTCAAAGGGTGGTGAGTGTCTGGAACGAGCTGCCAGAGGCAGTAGTAGAGGCGGGTACAATTTTGTCTTTTAAAAAGCATTTGGACAGTTACATGGGTAAGATGGGTATAGAGGGATATGGGCCAAGTGCAGGCAATTGGGACTAGCTTAGTGGTATAAACTGCGCGACATGGACATGTTGGGCCGAAGGGCCTGTTTCCATGTTGTAAACTTCTATGATTCTATGATGAAATAGGCTAGGTCCAACAGTGAGATGGTTGGGGAATATGGTCAAAACCAATGGGAGCACAAGGCTTGGATCATGTACTAGGGAGCAACATGTGGGAAGTGTTATGTAAACAACTGTTGCACAATAAAAAATTCAAAAATAAGTTAATTGAAAAAAAACTCTGGCTAAATGCCTACACAGTGTAAAATTCTGATGTAAAGAAAGAAAACATGTACACTTCATGCCTTTTGCGCCTTTCATGACCTCAGGATGTCCCAAAGTACTTTACAGGCAATAAAGTACTTTTGACGTGTAGTTATTGTATTGTAGGGAAACGTGGCAGCTAATTTGTGCACAGTAAGGTCTCACAGACAGCAATGAGATAAATGACCAGATAATCTGTTTTAGTGATTGAGAGATAAATATTGGCCAAGAACTTCCCTGCTCTTTGAATAGTTCCACGGGATCTTTTACATCCACCTGAGAGGGCAGACAGGGCCTCTGTTTAATGCCTCATGTGAAAGAGGGCACCTCCAACAATGCAGCACTCCCTCAGTACCGCACTTAAGTGTTAGCCTTGATTATATGCTCAGATCTCTAAAGTGGGGCTTGAACCCATAACCTTCTGACTAATTGATGAGAGAGCTATAATAAATATGTATAACTTGCAATGACTCTACCTTCTGATAGGCTGGTGGATGTGGGACAACAGAAAATTTTAAACCAGGCAGTTGGGACTATGGGTTTGAGCAAAACTCAAACCTACCAGTGTACATCAAGTGCTACCCCTTAAAACGTTCACTGGATTCCTTCATGATTAGGGCCAACTTCATCCTCAAAAAAAACTGGTGTTCCCCCCCTCCCCTTTAAGAGAAGCCACTTGTTTCTAACCCAGTGGTAAAATGTGTTCTGTGGGGTTAGATTCTACTAACCCCACAAGACTACCAGCATACTTAAAATAGGACCGATTCATGTGACCATAGTTCATGCTTGGGTGATTTAGGATCAATTGACACCTTTTTGAAGGAAGCTCGATTGAAATCTGTCAATAAGGGAAACTTCGGGTTATAGTGATTTTAGTAACCCTGTTTGTGTTTTATTGCCAGAGGAGATAGAGGAAGGAACTCTGCTCCTTTTAACAAAGGATGGCGGCAGGAAAAGTTCATGATCGAATAATTTTACATAGAGTCTAGATGTCGTGGGCTTGATGGGCTAAAATGGCCTTTTCTTGCTCTGGATTTTATGTTCTTAATAATAAAACACCCCATGCTGGTGAATTTCCTCATTGGCACTAGTTACCAGAGAGTCACTCAAACATTCCATCTTGAAGTAATTTGATCATGGTCACTCCATACTCACTTTGTCCATGAGGCTCATCTCATGGTTAAATTGGAGGCTCTTGGAGTTAGGTATCACGAAATACGTCTCTTCCCTACATACATTTACTCACTCAGCACGGTCCACATACCAAGAACGTCTTAAACTTTTCTGACCGTCAATGCTTCAGAAGACTGTGTTTCCCCTGTAGGCTATATTGTGTGCAGATGTCAACTGCTGGCTGAAGACCTGTAGCCCACTTCCACTAAGGAAACAGTACTCTCTACCACTCAAGGTCACCGCTGTCTTCAATTTCTTTGTGACTGCATCGTTCCAGCCAGCATCAGGTGACCTTTGCCACCTTAAGCAGATGCTCACCACCACATCAAGAAGGTGGCTGATGCTCTATTTATGAAGATTGTGGAATCCATTTCCTTTCCATTAGCAGCAGCCAAACAGAGAGAGAGCACTATCCAGTTCCACAAACTGGCAGGATTCCCACAGGTGCAAGGAATGATCGATGGAACCCGTGCCACAAAAAAATACCATATCACAACCCCTAAAATTTTCGAATAGGGAAGGCTTTAATTCTATTGATCCACAGCTAGTGTATGTGTGTGATACTAGTTACCTTACCATCAGTGCCAGATATCCAGGAAGTTGATATGATGCTTTAACCATATGACAATCTATCATTCCAGCCCTCATGACTTGGAGTCATGTATCTGAATGGTTGTTTGGTGATCAGGGCTATCCCCTGCAGCCATAGATGATGACCTCAATAAGGTTACCACAAAGAAAGGAGACAACAGATACAATACTCCCCATGCCACCGCACGAAGCAGTAGAGTAGATCATAGGAATTCTCAATTTCCTTTTTCGGTGCCTGGATGAATCTGACGGAGTGAAGTGAGCGTTTCAAGAATCGTTGCAGCTTGCTGTATTCTGCACGATATTACAACAAAGAAAGGCTTGCAGCTTCCAGAAGTTAAAGGCTATGATGATGAGGGATGGAAGGACCTTTCTTTACCCCAACCTCCTCCCATAATGAAGAAGATGCACAGAAAGGAAATGTGGGACAGGACAGCCAACGACCAAAGAAAGGAGGACGTAACTGATAGGAAAATGCTTTCAATAGTCCTTTACTGTCGAGGAATTTGGCAGAAGTCTACATTTCCCCTGTCTTCATCCAAGCATTCAAAAAGTGAAAGCATACACAGAAATAAACTCAGAACGCTGTTCATAAGCCATGTTTACTTTACAGAACAACATATTCTCCAAAAAGTGCCACAAATTCCAAACGCCCTATCAACAACACGTTGTGTCTACCCTTTATGCCAGCTAACTTAATGCTCCTGCTTCTAATCTTCTACTCCATCTACTTCATTCCTGAGTGAGATGAGGTTGAGTGGTAGGTGACTGGGATGATTCCCCACGATCCTTAAAGACCTGAGGATCAAACTTCCAGCAGCCTTACAGTTGTGGTGGCAAGGGTGGGGGGCGTAGGCCAATGTCTAAAGACCCCTCATGTCTAGGCCTTGGAGGGGACTTTAAGACAGACTCAATGCCATTCTCCAGAGAGGCAGTGGCATCTGCACCCACTCCTTGAAGCCCATTGGTGCTAGGCACAGGCTCAAAGACTACTGATCATTATCATTACAGATCAAATAGTCCCAACTGGGACTTTGAAACCCTGTGCAAGTGTGGCCTACAGGCTGACTCGGAAGGCATCTATTGAAACAGTGGTAACTTCCACTCTGTAAGCCACCAATGTCCCTAGAAACTATTCCTGGTACCTTGATACTGCAGACATCTCCTGGGCTGTGGTGCTGTACATGTGGTGGGAAACTTTCTGCAATGTATTGCAGATGTGGACAGTGGATTGTCCCATTTGTCCATCATCTCAACCATATGCATGGAAACTGTTTCCACTGTCTGTACATGAGATCAATGTTCCTTAATTGTAACTCTTTTGAAGACTGGGCTCAGAGATATGGGTCACTAAGCTCCTCAGCCAAGGGTGATTGTTTTACCATCCTCCTGTGCAGGAATGGCACTTTCCCTCTCTTCCACTTCCAGCTTTTCATGCTCACTAGTGCTCACTGGCTTACCTGTTGAAAAGACTCACTAACCGTATCCTCCCAAGTGGGTGTCTCTGTATTGGTGCTTGCACAAGTAAGACGAGGGAGTGACAGCAGTTGAGACTGCGGATCTGGGTCAGATTCCCCAGTAGAATTGTTCCTGTAAGGCACCCCCTCTGTTGTGGAGTGCAGAAAAGATTGCTGTGTACACAGTGACACTCCCCTTTTGAAGAAATAGTTTAAGAGCATCGCAATACTTTGAGAAAGCATATATGCCAAGACTTTCCCAGCTTTTACCAACCTTTTATCAACCACCTTGCCTCCAAATTTGCCCTCTCCCACAGGCTCCCTTATATGTCTATCCACTATTTGCAGTATCTCCTCTTCACGTGCACTCAGGATTTTCAATGCTGCTCCTCTCTGGCCGCATTCCTGTGGCACTGGTTGTCCACCAGGCTTTCCTTTGGAGGGAGAGAAGACAATTCTAAGGGCATGTAAGGATCATGGACACTTTCATCCATTTGAGCGCATTCATCCCATGATGGTGTAATGGAGATGCATTGTCCCTTTAAATGAAATGTGATTAAGACCAACAGTAGTCCCTGTGGCAGTTTTGAGTAAAGAAAGTGAATGAGTGTTTAGAGAGGCTGCCCTTTTGTAGAAGTTAGTTCCCCTGAAACGCAGATACTGAAAGAGATACGATTGATAAGGAGCCCACTGATATCTGTGTGAGTGGTAGAGGATGTGTATTGGCAATAGTACTTTGACTTATCTTGGTCACCTTGTGCTGTCATTGAACCTCTTCCGGCACTTGGGATGGTGTAGGTTGCACTGATAACTCCCTGCATACAGTCAGCACTACCCTCTTAAATGGGGCTTCCTGTCCTCATTGCTCAGCAGTCTGCCTCTTCTGGCCCTTAATTCAGCAAACAACACTTCCAGTGATGTATCTGAGAATCTGGACGCCCTTGCAGATGTTCACCCCCCCGCCCCCCGAAGATGATGATGTTGCCGCTGCTACTTCAGACATTGCTACAGATCTTCCTGCTGCTCAGTAAATGATGTTGACCTTAAACTGGCTGCAGCCTCTGCATCAAAGTTGTACCTTCCTCCCTTCCTGCAGCAGTAAGCCCATCAGAAGTGATATTACCACTCCAGACCCATCCTATGTAGCAAATTAGAGCAAGTTGCAGTGGATTCACTGTGGTTGGTAGTATTCACACTCCACTGCTAATCCACCAATGAGAGCACGATTCCCCCTGTCAAATAATCAAAATAAAAACCCCTTCACTTTGAGTTGTGGGTTATTATTGTCAATGTGAGGTAGACTCTGATGCTTCTAATTTTGCTTCCTCCAGTTGTCTGCATTATAAAAATTAGTGACCCATTTTGTAGATTAAGAGAATATATCTGAGTTTTGTAATTAATTCTGTTTTATTATATGTTTTGTGACACCTCTTGAAGGGCTAGTGCATCTTGGTGCACTTGTATCTAATTTGCATATCCAATTTCCCTCAAGCAGGGAGGCGGAGGTTGCTAATTAATAAGATTCTGCATACTGTTAAAACAACATGGTCTCACAAAACAAGGACCTGCCCGTCTGCCTGAGATTGTTGAAGCCTGTGCTGGGCATGCTGGGAGTTGTCTATTTTTCCTCCAATGTTTCCTTTCTCATTGTAATGTGATTCATTGTCTGCATAGTACAATCTATCCCTGTTCACTTTTCTTAAACCACTGTTGACTGGCATGCAAGATGCCTTCCTCCACACATGTTTGGTCCTATGAAATGCAGTCTGTTAGTATGATTTAGTTTGGTTGTTACCCCAATATGGCCAAAAGGAGGCAGTCAATTCTTACTGAAAAACTGTGAAGACTGAGTTATCTGGCTATATTTTCCCATTGCATGAATGCAGTCCTCAATAATGTGAACCTGGAGGCTGGCATTTTATAATAAGCAATAAACTCTACCAATAAAACAGGGAAAAGAATTTCCTGATGGGATAGAATTTATATTACAATATTCTTTGTTCCTGGAACTTGCATTAGTCTCCATTAAGAATCTACAACAGAATACAGCTGAACATTCTCATTGCAAATTCAGACACAATAGATCGCAAGTCTTCATTTGTGTCATGGTTACATTGACTTGTGCTATGGTTACACAAACATTACGAGTCCCTATACCTCAGTGATGACTTTTGTTTGAGTAAAATGCTATTGATTTTAGATTTTTCTTTTTGCAGTTAATGGTTCAAGCAACACTAGCAGATATTCAGTCCAACACACAACATATATGTTATGTAATATGACACATATTCAGTGCAATTCCAATTATATCTTTGCAACCTCACCCTTCTATTAAACTCAAAAAAAGTAAGTCTTTTCATTGTGCCTGTGGTGGGCCCAGTACCTTCTCCCTCTCCCACATACTTTGATCCTATACATTCCATTTCTGCAGGGAATTCAGATCAGATTCAGTCTCAAACTAGCACGTGTTAGCCTCTTTCTTCTTCCTCGCTCTCCCCTGCCCCCCCCCCTCCAATGCAGGATTCGCACCAGACAAATGCCAGGCAATGACCATCTCCAACAAGAGAGATTCTAACCATCACCGCTTGACATTTAACAGCGTTACCATCGCCAAATCCCCCACCATCAACATCCTGGAGGTCACCATTGACCAGAAACTTAACTGGACCAGCCACATAAACACTATGGCTACAAGAGCAGGTCAGAGGCTGGGAATTCTGCGGTGAGTGACTCACCTCCTGACTCCCCAAAGCCTTTCTGCCATCCACAAGGCACAAGTCAGGAGTGTGATGGAATACTCTCCACTTGCCTGGATGAGTGCAGCTCCAACAACACTCAAGAAGCTCAACACCATCCAGGATAAAGCAGCCCACTTGTTTGGCACCCCATCCACCACCCTAAACATTCACTCCCTCCACCACCATTGCATTGTGGCTGCAGTGTGTACCATTTACAAGATGCACTGCAACAACTCGCCAAGGCTTCTTCAACAGCACCTCCAAAACCTACAACCTCTACCACCTAGAAGGACAAGGGCAGCAGGTGCATGGGAACAACACCACCTACACATTCCCCTCCGAGTCACACACCATCCTGACTTGGAAATATATAGTCATTCCTTCATCGTCGCTGAGTCAAATTCCTAGAATTCCTTACCTAACAGCACTGTGGGAGAACCTCCACCACAAGGACTGCAGCGGATCAAGAAAGTGGCTTACTACACCATCTCAAGGGCAATTAGGGATGGGCAATAAATGCTGGCCTTGCCAACGATGCCCACATCCCATGAATTAATTTTTTTTAAAAGAACTCTCTACTATTTGAATAGTGCTGTGGCAGCTTCCATGTTCATTTGAACAGGCAGGGGCCTCTGCTTAGTATCTGATCTGAAAGATGGCACCTCATACAAGGCAGCACTCCCTCAGTACTGTAGTAAAATGTTAGCCAGATTGCGTGTTTAGTCCTGGAGTAGGTCTTGAACTCACCGCCTTCTGACGAGTGACGAGTGCTACCACTGCCCCTGCAGTGTACAAATCAATAGCTATGTCCTGTTCTTTGGATATATTACCCAATTCTACTTCCCAATAGGAAGAGATTTGAGGATAATGCCACAATATATGTGTTTACATTCTAAATGTGCCTCCATTAAACCAATCAAATTATGGGGTTGTTCCTGCTTTCTCTGAAAATACCACTGCATAATAAACATTTACAGGTGGATTGCCATGCTGATATGCATCATATGAATGGAAGCTGGAGTGCCTGGTTTGTGTATCTGCAGGTGTTATACCTAATGATGCCCAAGAATGTATGGCATTGACATCATAATGCACTCTATAATGTATTTAACTCTGGGATTGAGATTGGAACCAACACATTGCAGACCCACTATGAGTACTGCCTTCAACCCAACAAAGATCACTGCACTGGCATATCCACCCTTACTGCATTTACCGTTTGATCAAGGATGTGCATACAGCACAGTCCTCCCCACCACTTGAATTGCCACGTTTAAACCGGACAAAAAGCACTAACTATTTCCATTATAGTCAATTACAAAGTTGCCACTTACAGGGTGTGAAGTGTGCCGGGTATTTCGGGCAGAAACAAATGTTTAGTCAGTAGTTCACACCTCGTTAATTACCTTGTATACTTCATCACCTCTAACTGGTGTCTGGTTACAGCTTGTGCTACTCAGCACTAACTGCAATAGCAAAGTAAATAACACCTAGTTAAGGTCCAAAGTGCAAAGTAGCCGGCACATAATCTTTCATCTCCACTGTAGCATGACCGCCACCGCCTAGCCTTATAACTGTAATTCTCTTCTCCTTTATTTTTCAGCTTTCAAACAACACCTATCTCAGGAATATTCTAAAATATCCGAAATTATTATGTATTTCTACAAAGGAATAGCTGAATCTTAATAAATTTATTTTTTATGTATAGCTGTCGACATTTTAAAATTAAATCCATTTCATTGATATGTCAGTTCTTCTCAACATCATGAGTGTGCAGATGGAGGGGATAAACTGTCCAACAGGTACAGCACGCAAATCACGTTAGTGTCAACGTAATTATACGATAGTCTAACTCATAACAATATGACTTCCTTGTGATCTCAACTGGATATTATGTCTTTTGCACGTTCCCTCCCTTGTGCTTCTCTAATCTTTCGGAAGGCGATCTGAAATTCTTGGAGAGATGAGCCAAAATATGAATCGTTAAGGTACTTTTGTTTGCAGACAGCAAGTGAACATAGAGAGTAACAGGTGTAATCAAATATAACCTTAATTCAATTAACTACAGAATCTTCCTCAAGAGCAAGAAAAATAATAAAAAATATACCACACCATCCTATTAGCTGGCTCACTTAACTTTTCCCAACTGCCTTCTGATTCTGACTGGGCCTGAGCTTGAGACGAGTGAATTTCCGCTTGCTAGTCCAATGCTTCCTCACCAGACCTAGCTCGTTGACTAACTGATCCTGTGTCCCTTTCTTCTTGTTCCTCTGTGTTCCCAGGCAGTGGGAGGACAATCCATCTGACTGCTTCCCCGTTTAGTGATTTGCCACTAGGCCTTTCAGTAAAACCAGCTACCTCTGCTCCCCTCGGGTTTAAAGAAAACATTTCCTGCTATTCTCAGTGAATAGGGTCTGTCCTGGTTTAATAAGCCTGAGCTGAAACAGTTGACTCCCATTGTCTCAGTTTAAAGTAGGCAGTGAGCTGATCTAGTTCATAAACTGGATCATGTGGCTTTAGTAGATTACTTCAATGCCTGCAGCCCGTGTCACCACTTTTAAACCAGTGTGAATTTACTTTGATTTAAAACACAATAGTTAAATATAACTCATTCCCCAATCCTTTACATGAAGAAAAATAATGATCAAACATCCCAATACATGACAGTTCCTTACTTTTGTATTCTGTGCCCCTGTACATACAACCTAAAATCCTGTTTGCCTTTTCTTAATTGCCTTTTTGATCTGCACTCCTACCTTTTAAAGATCTATGTTGCTGTACCCCTTAATCTTTGTTCCTCTATTCTGTAGAGACTCTTAGTATTTAACACATTCTTCCATTCACTGCACTGTTTCCCAAAATGTACTACTTAGCATTTATGTGCATTGAACTGCACCTGCCACCTATCCACAAACCTATCTACATCCTCCTGCATTTTCCTTACAATTTGCCATGCCTCCTAATTTGATATCAACAAATGTTGATATAATTATTCTTATGTTTATATCCAAACTATTTATATGAAGGGAAAATAAGTGAGGTCCCTGCAGTGTTTTCAAGATATTTCTTGTTGTTCTTCCTTAACATTTTTAGATATCAACTTCTTTTTATTTGTCTCTGGGTTCATTTTGCAAGGTTACTACTTTTAAATATCAATTCAGAATTGAAGCCTTTAATTTTTTTCATGAAATTTCCTTTACAGATTCCTCAAAGAAACTGAAAGATGTGCTGGAGGAGTTTCACGGAGATGGGGTGCTGTCCAAATATAATCCTGAACAGGTAAAAATAGCATCCTCTCCTCCCATACTTGTGTAGTTTTTAATAACTCACAGAAGTACTATAATTAACCTGTACAGTGCTGAGTGTTCTTTGCAGCATTCAAAATATCTGTTTCCTGTGAAGTAGAACAAAATAAATATATGAAAGTAGAAAGCATTTATTAACTTGCAGTGTAACTTGCATCAGAACCTTCAGATATTTTGGTTGTCCTGAAGTGATCCTTTTCCAGTAGTGGTAATGGAAGTATTATTATTATTATTATTATTATTATTTATTGTTGTTATTACTACTATATTCTCTCCATAGTATTGATTGTACTTACCATTGCTTCTATTTGTAATAGTAATTTATCTTCTTGTAAGTATTGTAAGTATTGCACTTGATAATTTTGCTCTCCATCAATGTGTACCTTGGTTAATTAGTGGTTTTAATGAACTAATAAAACAATACCCTCATCTTTTTTCCAGAAATAGCATCAGACCATAAGGGTGAACAGCAGATTGTGATTTTGTTTTACAAATTGTTTCATATTAATCATTGATTTGTTTGATGATTTCCTTCAAATTAAAGCTTCTACTGTTTCATATGACTCTAGTACTGAATAGCAAAGATTTCAAGACAAGGGCTGTTTTAATTGGTGCATAGATAAAATATGCTAAGTGGTATGGTAGAGTTATACTGCTCGGAAAGGTTCTCAGTTTAACCTTTGGACTATGCTGAGTAAACCGATCTCAGCATGGCAGTGATAAGGATGTTGCAGTTGTCTTCTGCTCCCAGGGTTGGATGCCTTCTTGACAAGGTACAGGAAGGCTGCTGGTGTCCATAAAACTGTGCTGCAGAATGGATCCGCAGCTTCTGAAGAGAGAAAAGGAGAAAAATTGGGTGAGGGGAGGAGTTCAAGGTATCCTAATCAGCTTTGTAGGATTATGAAAGTTGTGATGTATTGGCATGACAATATGATTAAACGCACCTTAATGTTATGATCTGGCCTCTGTTCTTATAACATTTAGGAAAACAATAAGTATTAATGAATGTGCTTACTATTTACATAAAATTACATAAAATTTACAGCGCAGAAACAGCCTTCTCCCTTCTTACTTCATCTCACCCTATTAACATATTCCTCTATTCTTTCTCCCTCATGTACTTCTCTAGCTGATTCTTAATGCACAATCAATGTAGGAGGTGCTTTTATTACTTTGTGGTGTAAACTTTTTCAGTTAGTAATATTGTTTATCAGAAGTGGTATTGCTGGGATTTTTGGATTTTTGCACCTAGATTTCAATTTCATTTTTCGAAATGAATGATGCCAAAGATAATTACAACAATAAAACTTTCCGTGGCTCAAAATTTATCTAGTGTATTGGGAAGCCAGGGGGAAATTTTGAAAAAAAAGTTACTAAAATGTAGAGTAATAGAGTAAGACAACAATAGGTTATAATGGGAATTTTCAGAACAGTCAGATTTTAGTGCAGTGGATGGATTTTAGAGTTATTTTAAAATTCATTCTGGGGATATGGGCATCGCTAGCAAGGCCAGCATTTATTGCCTATCCCTAGTTGCCCTTGAGAAAGTGGTGAGCCGCCTTCTTGCGCTGCTAAAGTCCATGTGGTGAAGGTTCTCCCACAGTGCTGTTAGCCAGGGAGACCCAGGATTTTGACCCAGCGACAATGAAAGAACGACGATTATAGCCACAATTTTAGAATGGAGGTGGGATGGCAGCGGGGGAGGTGAATGGGCACGTGCGTAACCCAACAAATAAAATATGTCCGTTTCCTACGCGATCACAAGTGAATTGGTGCCACTTAACGTGGCTCCCGGGTTTGCCATCTGAAAGCTGCGCAGAGGGCGGACTGTGCACCCACATCACAAGCTGTCAGCTGAAGGAGCTCTATTTAAAGGGCCTTGGCTCCAAAGACTTTTGCTGGAGCAAAGACCCAGAAATCACAATGGAGCAGCACAGGGGTAAGGCTGCTCCAAGGTTCAGCGATGCCTCACTGCAACAACTACTGGATGGGGTGAGGAGGAAGATTGAAGTCTTTTACCCTGTGGAGGGAGGAAGTGCCCTGCCTCTGCCACCAAAAAGGCCTGGCTCTAGGTGGCAGTCTAGGTCACCAGTAGGAGTAACATCTCCCGCACCTGGATCCAGTGCAGGAAGCGTTTCGATGACCTAACTAGGTGACCAAAAGTGAGTACACTTACTGATTCTCCTACATTCCGTGTTCCAGATCACTGCCCTCCCCCGCCGCCCACCCTCCCCACCCCCCCCCCCCCCCCCCCGACAAACTCATTCTGCACTGCCAAGACTACTCCATCACATCACTCCTCACACCCACTTAAGGCTCATCCTCAACTTACCTGCACTTCCTCACCTCCCCATTAGTCACCCCATCCCTACCACTCACCCCAATCTTCATCCAGTGTGTCTCATACTCACCCTCTGATGCATCTCTTTCACGGTCAGCCTCACCCAAAACAATGCATTCATCAGTTGACCATTTCATCATCACTCACTCACACGTCTGTTCTTTCTCCCCTTCTAGGAGAAGAGAGCGCAAAATGCACACGAGGGGGCGAGGACTGGTGGGGGGCCACAACAAGTAGTGGTCCTCACAGAGGCAGAGGAGGAGGCGCTGGAGATCAGCCGCACCTTCGAGTGTCTGTCCGTCGGGGACGCGAGACTGGCAGCCCACAAACATCTGGTGACACAACTTTAACATTCATCACACACTACATGAATTAACGTTAACAATGCTTGCCATGTTGAACACCTCAGTATGCTCATCGCAACATGATACGTCTGCGATGATGCTTAATATTGCCTTCTCTTACAGGCCCTTCCATGACCGCAGTGACGGCAGAGGGCGATGCCTCAGAGTGTGCACCGCCACATCGTAGCGAGTCATCCACCAGCGCAGATACTCACACCTTGGCGGGTCCTAGTTGTCAGTTTGTTGGGTTGGCACCTGGTGAGTCACCGCACATAAGTGAGCACGAGCAGACACTGGTGGCAGGGGCAGCTGTGGAGAGTCCGTGTCAGTGGGAGTACTCCTCTCCAGGCTCTGCTCAGCTGGATGCAGATGCTGAACCCCGGGGGCCATCCTTTAAAAGGAGAATGATTGAGGGACAGCAACACATTTGGGAGGTACTGGAACAGCTGCCACGCGCACTCTCCACAATAGCTCGGAGGATGGAGGAGTCCAACTCCTGCATGAATGGAATGGTGGCACAGGTACGGGAGGGAATCTCTGAGATACTGTCACAGGGACGTGAGCAAGTGTCTGAGATAGTGTCGCAGATAAGTGCAGGAACGTCTGCGATGGAGAGAAGGCTAGCTCCGTTGACCTTCAAGCATGGCTTACAAATGAGTCCATTCAGGTCCTAACAACGGTCGTTTGGACTCAGGGTGAACGACATTCTGCCGCCTTAAACAGGCATGCAGATACTTTACAACTGGGTTTCCAAGGTCTCGTACATGTCCTCCAAACTGTTCTCCAGCAGGGTGGTGGGAGTGATGTCGGCCTGGTTCAGGAGAGCGATGATGGCAAAAGGGGACTTGCAAGTGGGGATGCCACTCAAAGCGCTCTCACCCGTTGCCCCCCTCTCAACCAGTACCAACAATGCTGCTCCTCTTCAGGTGGCCCTGCACAGGTGCAGGTGAAGCAGCCTTTGGAGGGACCCTCACGGGCTCCAAAATCCAGAGGGCGTAAGCCGAAAGCAGCCAAGCATGCACGAACTTGAGTAACCTGCCACCACCTCTGCTGCAGCCACAGGGGATGCACCACGTAGAAGTAGTAGGATGAGAAAAGCTAAGATTTTGTGAGCAAGAAGGGTATGCACAAGGTGGTCATGTTTTTCGTTTACATTTGGTTTTTGTTGAAGTTACATCAAATGTTATCATTCTCACCACTACTGCCACGTCTTGCCCATTCGTGACTGGCTTTTGTGATAGGGTCCTTTCATGAGGTTCACACTTGATGCCACCCATTGGGTGACTTTACAGTGGGTGTATGTGTAGTTGCAGGACTGTTTTGTGTAGGGAGGGTTGGCGAGGCTGGCGATGTTACTCGTCCTCAGATGTAGTGGTGAATGCAGCCATGGCCCCCCCCCCCACCCATCCTGATGGTGTCATTTTGAGGGGGTCCAAAACGTTAATAAATATGTATGAACAGAAGAATTGTGAGTGGAAAGTAAGAATTTTCAGTGAAAACACAAAGATATCCCAGCCAAAAGTTTGTCTGAAAGCACTCAGTGCCCTGCTGCAATAACTCAACGTTATATCCCCATCTGTCAAATAAGCATTTGAATGTCCAACTGGCTGCTGGCTGAAACATGTCTGGTAGAACATGGAGTGTTTCCCACATGGGAAACACGCTGAGGATGTTTGAAAATCGGACCCCTGCCTCAATGTGCACAAAATTAAGTACTTCAAGTATCTAAATAATTCTCTTAACTGTCATCCCACCACTTTTAATTGCCGGTGGGACTTCTGCATTCGTGAGGCATGCGCACGCACCCAGACACGTCAGTGGGGAACCTGGAAGTCTGCAGGTTGGAGCCAGGTTCCGAACCGGCTTGTGATTTCCCCAATTTTCGCAGCCCCCAAAGCACCCGCTACTTCATTTCAAAATCAAGCCCGATATTTCCAAGTCAGGATGGTGTTTGACTTGAGGGGATCTTGGAGGTGATGGTGCTCCCATTCACCTGCTGTCCTTGTCCTTCTATGTGGTGGAGGTAAAGAGTTGCCGATCAAGTGGATTGCTTAGTCCTGGATGGTGTTGAGCTTCTTGAGTGTTGTTGGAGCTGCACCCATCCAGGCAAGTGGAGAGTATTCCATCACACTTCTGACTTGTGCCTTGTAAATGGTGGAGAGGTTTTGGGGAGTAAGGAGGTGAGTCACTCGCCGCAGAATACCCAGCCTCTGACTTGCACTGGTAGCCACGGCGTTTATGTGGCTGGTCCAGTTGAGTTTCTGGTCACCGGCATACCCAGGATGTTGATGGTGGGGGACTCTGTAATAGTAATACCATTGAATGTCACGGGGAGGTAGTTAGACTCTCCCTTGTTGGAGATGGTCATTGCCTGGCACTTTTGTGGCGCAAATGTTACTTGCCACTATTCGGCACCAGCCTGGATGTTGTCCTGGTCTTGCTGCACGCGGGCATGGGCTGCTTCACTATCTGAGGAATTGCGAATGGAGATGCAATCATCAACCAACTGTCCACTTCTGACCTTATGATGGAGGAGGAAGGTCATTGATGAAGCAGCTGAAGATGGTTGGGCCTAGGATGCTGCCCTGAGAAATTCCTGCAGCAATGTCCTGGGGCTGAGATGATTGGTCTCCAAAAACCACAACCATCTTCCTTTGTGTCAGGTATAACTCCAACCACTGGACGTTTTCTCCCTGATCCACATTGACTTCAGCATTACTAGGGCTCCTTGATGCCGCACTCAGTCAAATGCTGCCTTGATGTCAAGGGCAGTCACTCTAACCTCACCTCTGGAATTTAGCTCTTTTGTCCATGTTTGGACCAAGGCTGTAATGAGGTATAGAGCCGAGTGGTCCTGGCGGAACCCAAACTGCACATTGCTGAACAGGTTATTGGTGAGTAAGTGGTGATTGTTAGCATTGTTGACGACTCCTTTCATCACTTTGCTGATGACTGTGAGTAGGCTGATAGGATGGAAATTGGCCATGTTGGATTTGTCCTGCTATTGTGGACAGGACATACGTGAGCAATTTGTTACTCCCTTATGTTTCCAGATTTGAAATAACTTAATTCTGTAAAAATAAAAAGCTCAATTATCAACACTTTTGTGTGTGCTTATAGGAGGACAGCTTTTTGATTGATATTTATTGTATAATTTTGGATGCTTTATGCATTTCCATCATAGTGGGCAACTTTAGCATGCTCCTAAATTTGTGGGAGTGGCAGCAATAACAAACTGAAAAACATAGTATGTAACCTCACTAAACTGAGCTGGTGAGTCGCATCCAGCATCACCTGTGGATCCACATACTATGACAGCTAGTATTTTAAAAACACTTTAGTTAGTTGCAAAGGAGGGTGTTAGAACGCATATTAATGTAGTCCCTGAGATCCTACTAATAGCAATTTAATCTTGTTAAGACAGTGGAATAGATTTTCAATTTGCCACACAGGCAGTTCTGTTAGAATTATAGGTACAAAGTACTTTGATTGCAAATTTGAGGAAGATTTTCAACAAAGGGAGGAATGTTGCTCCTGTTGGATGCTGCTCTTGTATTTTAAAAACTCTATAGTTCTAGGTAAAAAAGAATTTCACGACTCCCCCACTGAGTGTTTTCCACAAGGTATAATTGTTATAAACTTTTCAAAACAGACAGAATAGCATACTCCAGGGAAGGCCCACACACCAAAAAACATGTTTGCAAGCCTGCCTTTCTGTAATGCCTCCTACAAATATGTAATGCTAACTTATAATTCTTGGGGTACTTCAGTTTTTAAATGTTCCATGTTACAGATTGGGAGATAACTGTACTGCTGAAAGTTTTACTGCAAACCAACTTGGGAGTGAAGCACTTCATACAGCCCTGATGTGGAGATGCCGGTGATGGACTGGGGTTGACCATTGTAAACAATTTTACAACACCAAGTTATAGTCCAACAATTTTATTTTTAATTTTTAATTAATTTTCAATTTTATTAAAAATAAAATTGTTGGACTATAACTTGGTGTTGTAAAATTGTTTACAATTCATACAGCCCATTGCACTTGCACTCTTGATCACATAATGTAAGCTGGCACTTCAGTGCAGTACTGAGGGAGTGCTGCATTGTCGGAGGTGCTGTCTTTAGGATGAGACGTTAAACCGAGGCTGCGTCTGGTGGATGTAAAAGATCCCAAGGCATAATTCAAAGAAGAGCAGGGGAATTTTCCCCAGTGTCCTGGCCAATATTTATCCCTCAACCAACACCTAAAACAGATGATCTGGTCATTTATTTCATTGTTGTTTGTGGGACCTTGCTGTGCACAAATTAGTTGCCATGTTTCCTACATTACAACAGTGATGATACTTCAAAAGTACTCTGTTGGCTGTAAAGTGCTTTGGGATGGGGTCCTGAGGTTGTGAAAGATGCTATATAAATGCAATTTCTTGCTTGCTTTCTTGCTTGCTTTTTTTCTTCTCGATTCCCTGCCCTTCGTCTACACCCTCTTAAATTAAGTTGCACTTCTAGTGGCTGCCAGAAGTAAAGGACGGCTCGCAATACAGTTTAGGCTCTTTGGTAAAAAATTGGTTTAATCCTATGGAATTTTCAATTTCAATTTTCCTGTAAAGCCAATCCAATTAAATACCTTCCTTTTACATTTACAATGTTGAGTGGAATTAGTTCAGCCCCTACATCCAATAATTTTGGAGATATTACCAAAATTAATAGTATTCCTATAAAGCAGAAGGGAGAAAATCACAGTATGATTCTTTAGCACTAACCTAAAATGAAACTGACCAGATTAGCACTCACTGAATGCATTTGCTCACACCACAGAGGTCGTGTTATCTGGCTGTAAATATATTGCTATCTACTGATAGACATTTAAAGATAATCTTGGGAAATTACTTTGAGAAAAGGAAAGTTAAATTTCATAAAATAAGCGTGCAGAATAATGTTTTATCCATCCATTTTTTGTGCGGAGTGGCTGGGAAGGAGGACTCCAGGTTTCATTCTATTTTGTTTCTCTCTGATGTTAATTCATATTACACCAGAATTTACAGTTGCTGGTGAACGAACGACGCCTGCCATTTGTTAGACTTGTCCGTACCCATTTTATCTCCATGACCTTTTACACGGCAAGTTGCTGTAAGTGGGAGATGGAAACGGTGTGGCGCCCTCTACAGGGCACCTGGGACCTGTGGTTAAGGAGAGACAGACCCAGTTGCTTGCCCTGTTCACAATCAGATTGAAGGATTGTGAATGAACGGAGCAGAGTCTGAACCAGGAAGTATAAGCTGGAATACTGAATTAATTATCAAATCAAGTACAGAGAGCGAAATAAAGCGAAAGATTGGATTAAGAGAGTGAAGAAGGAGACAGACAGAAACTTTTTTTTAAAAAAAATAATTCTCCAACAATAATTAAAAGCTGACAGAGTGAGACTCCACATTTGCAATGGTTAGTATTTCAGAGCCAGAGGGGTTGGTTGGCAGTAATTAAGACTTATCACGCTGTTTTTAAAAAAAAAGTTACTTAGACTGAAATGGACAAGCCCTAACTTTCTGTGACGAGTTTAGTTCATATCTACCATCCAAGTACAGGAAATTCATGCCGTTCATTTAATTTGAATGATGGGCCAGACAGTGAGATGCCGTTTTCGTGAAGCTAACGGCAGAGCGGCACACCTCGGACAGCAACTTCTGGATTTTCGCGTTTAACTGTGCATCTGCCCTCACCTGAAGTTGCTGTACGATTTGCGCATAAATAATGGTGAGTGCCATTAGTCTCAGCGTTATTTTGACAGTAAATTCTGGCCCACTATTTTCGAGTAGGTTTCTGCAGTCCCCTGCTGACTTAGGTTCAGATTCTCATAGACAAACGTTTACTACTGCAATGTAATGGTTCATTTTGATGTTTTATTGATTTGCTTTTTATTTTTTTGACCTGGCCACTAGTGACTCGACATGCTCTGTTAGGCCTTTAGCAATAAATGTCTTTCTTTGTGTAGTTCCATTGGAATACAAATATTTTCTGTCCACGATTGCCAACGTGCCTTTAATTTTCAGTTATGCATTTAACAACAACAACTTCTTGCATTTATATAGCGCCTTTAACATAGTAAAATGTCCCAAGATGCTTCACTGGAGCATTAGCAAACAAAATTTGGCACCAAGCCACATAAAGAGATATTAGGACAGGTGACCAAAAGCTTGGGCAAAGAGGTAGGCTTTAAGGAGCGACTAAAAGGAGGAGAGAGAGGTAGAGAGATGGAGAGGTTTAGATGGGCAATTCCGGAGCTTTAGGCCTAGGCAGCTGAAGGCACAGCTGCCAATGGTGGAGCGATGAAAATTGGGGATGTGCAAGAGGCAAGAATTAGAGGAATGCAGAGATAGGGAGGGGCGAGGCCATGGAGGGATTTGAACACAAGGATGAGAATTTTAAAATCGAGGCATTGCCGGACCGGGAGCCAATGTAAGTCAGTGAGCACAGCTGTGATGGGTGAACTGGAGTTAGTGCGAATTAGGATATGTGCAGCAGAGTTTTGGATGAGCTCAAGTTTATGGAAGATGGGAGGCCGGCCAGGAGAGCATTGGAATAGTCGAGTCTGGACGTAACACTTGCAAGGATGAGGGTTTCAGTAGCAGATGAGCAGAGGCAGAGGTGGAGATGGGCCATATTACAGAGGTGGAAGTAGGGAATCTTTATGATGGACAGGATATGAGGTCGGAAGCTCAACTCAGGGTCAAATTGGATGCCGTGGTTGCGAACAGTCTAGATCAGCCTCAGTCAGTGGCCAGGGAGAGGGATGAATTCATGGGGACCAAAGACAATGGTTTCTGTCTTACCAATATTTAATTGGAGGAAATTTCTGCTCATGCAATACTGCTCATTTGCGTGACATCAAAGGTAGTGGAGGGGTTGAGAAAGGTGGTTGTGAGGAATCTGACGCTGTGTTTTCGGATGATGTCGTCGAGGGGCAGCATGCAGATGAGAAATAAGAGGGTGGGGGGGTGGAAATCTCCAGAAGTAACGGAGTGGGAAGAGAAGCTATTGCAGGAAATTCTCTGATGACTGACTAGGTAGGAATGAAACCAGGTGGGGGCAGTCCCACCCAGTTGCACAACAGACGAGAATGGTGTGGTCAACCATATAAAAGGCTGCAGACAGGTCGAGAAGGATGAGGAAGACTAATTTACCACTGTCATATGTACAGACTCAACTCTCTTGGCTGGCCTCCCATCTTCCACTCTCTGTAAACTTGAGCTCATCCAAAACTCTCCTGCATGTATCCTAACTCGCACCAAGTCCCATTCACCCATCCCAACTGTGCTCGTTGACCTACATTGGCTCCCGGTCCAGCAATGCCTCGATTTTTAAAATTTTCATCCTTGTAAATGAACACTGTGGAAAATTAATCAGCCTAAGCATTCCGTGACCCGTTAATTAGGATGTCATTTATGACTTTGATCAGGGCCGTCTCAGTGCTGTGGCAAAGGTGGAAACCTGATTGGAGGGGTTCAAACGTGACATTGTGGGAAAGATGGGCACCGATTTTGGAGGCAACAATTCGTTTGAGGACTTTGGAGAGGAAAGAGAGATTAGAGTTTATATGGAGGGAGAGGTTAAGGGAGGACAGGAGGGCCATGAACTCAGAGGAGAGAGGGCAAGATGAGTTGAGATGGAGGTTGAAATCTCTGAGGATGAGAAGTTGCTCGTTGCAGAGGCTGAGGGAGCAAAGCAGAAAGAAACTTCTTATCTCAGTAAGAAACTTGGCGTGGTACTTGGGTGGGCAGGAAAAAACAATGATTTTAAAAGAGAGATGAGAGGGGTTGAACAAGGTGAGATTATCAAAGGAGGAGAAGGTTCCCGAGGAGTAGGGGGTCAGACCAAGGTGTGATTTGGTGTTGAGGGCCACACTACCACCTTGGCAGTCTGGACGGGGCAAGTTGTGGAAGGTATGGGGAGGCATCATTAAGGGGGAACGTGTCATCACCCATGAGCCAAGTTTCCATCAAGGCCTTGATGTCGATGCAATCATGCACAATAAGATCATGGATGGCAATGGCTTTGTTCACAAGTGAATGGACATTCGGGAGGGAGATGCGGAATGGGGCGGTGATAGTTAATCCGCTGGCAGAGTCCATAGGGTCAACACAGACAGGGATAAGTGGGACTGGAAGATTGGCAAGATCGGGCAGCTGGGTGGGTAGGTCGACGAGAGTAGGATGAGGCAGTTGGGGTTATTTCTCATAGGCAGGCAGCGATGAGTGCCTCTTGGCCCTTCAGAAGATGGGGAGAGTGGCTCAGAGGGAAGCTGTGGGCTTATCCAAGAAGGAGTTGAGCATGGGACAATGGCAGGAGAGTAGGAAGGTTAAGGAGTAGTGGACTGTTGCGGTCGAGATTTGGGGGAACAGGACAGGAGAGAGGGGCCTAAGAGAGGTAAAGAGAAAAGAAGACAAAGGGGAAATGGAAGTGATGGGCTCGGGTCTGATGTGGCAGCCAAAATGCGGACGTAAATGGACACGGAGACTCGGGTATCGTAGGCATGGCAAAGATTATGATAGATATCGTGTAGTCAAGTTTTGTATTTTTAAAAAAATGTTGATATATGAAAATGATTTAAAACTGTTTTGATGCTACTAGCATTGAAATGCATTATTAAAAACAAATAATTTAATTATTGTAATTTCCAGGACTAGGGGATATTACATTTTGATCCATACAGACTTAATTTATATATGATTGTTTATAAATATGCATTATTAATTTGTTGGAATGAAAACCCTATTAGAAGATTGTGTCAGGTCATCTGTTGGAGGCTTTTAAAGTTCAAAAGCAATATTTTAGCAAATTGACACAATTGTCTTGGAAAATTGTAGTCACAGATAGGGAACGAAGTGATTTTGATCGTAAGCAACGGAGAGAGATTTGAGTCCAAGATAGTGAGATCGATAGAGAGAATCTGCACGTGATTGTGAAATTCACTAAAGTGAGAGAGAGACAGGCATGCGGACAGAGGGAAGGTTAGAGTTTATTCCCACATTCCCCATTGGCTTTCAGATGATAGTAATGGTTTGAAACGCAGTGATACCAACAACGTTTATCTGCTGTCGTCTTTGGTCCCCACCACAAACTCCATTCTCTAGTCATCAGCTCCATCCCCATCCCTGACCACTGTCTGAGGCTGAACCGCATTGTTCGCAACCTCGGCATCCTATTTGACCCTGAGATGAGCTTCTGACCCCATATTCTCTCCATCACCAAGACCGCCTCCTTCCACCTCTGTAATGTTGTCCGACTCCGCCCCTGTCTCAGCTCCTCTGCTGCTGAAACCTTCATCCATGCCTTTGTTATGTCCAGACTCGACTATTCCAATGCTCTCCTGGCCGCCTCCCATCTTGCATCCTCTGTAAACTTGAGCTCATCCAAAACTCTGCTGCCCAAATCCTAACTCACACCAAGTCCCGTTCACCCATCACCCTATGCTCACTGACCTACATTGGCTCCCCGATTTAAAAATTCTCATCCTTGTGTTTAAATCTCCCCGTGGCCTCGCTATCTCTGCAACTTCCTCCAGCCCTACAGCCTTCTGAGCTCTCTGCGTTCCTCCAGTTCTGGCCTCTTGCTCATCCCTGATTTTCATCACTCCACCATTGGTGGCCGTGCCTTCAGCTGCCTAGGCCCAAACCTCTCCGCATCTCCACCCCTCTCTCCTCCTTTAAGACGCTCCTTAAAACCTACCTCTTTGACCAAGCTTTTGACCGACTGCCCTAATATAACCTTATGTGGCTCAGTACCAAACTTTGTCTGATAACGCTCCTGATGTGCCTTAGGACATTTTTACTACTTTAAAGGCGCTATATAAATGCAATTGTTGCAGTTGATGTTGGAAGAATATGCAAATAATGATTTCCATTATTCTTTCACTGTGCTTTCCTGCTGCTAATATTAGAAACCAGGAGCAGAAGGATGTATTTAATGGATGCAAAACCAGGAGCAATTTGTTTTCATACAAAGTGATGTAGAAATTCCATCACTCAAGATTAAAACAAATAAAACTGCTGTTGCTTTTTTGCAGTTGTCGCTGAAGGGAGCAGCTGTCATCATAAATGTGCTTCTTATTTAAAAATTATATTGAAACCCTAAATTCTAAAAGAAGGCTGAAGAATGTAAAAGAACAGTAATTCTGGGATTTATCATTAAAATGGAAGTCATTTAAGTCAAAAAAAAATTGTTTTCACTAGGTTGATTTCTTAATTACCCGCTTAGGTTTTCCTTTATTTTAATTTTGCCATTGTGCAGGATTGTACAGAAAATAAGGGTGAGAATTGAGTTTCTCTTTTGTAGTGAGTTTGAAATGCTAACAAAATTAAGCTATTTTTCAACACACGACCTAACTACATTGCTATTTTTAATCTTGTTGACCATAGTATTTAATTGACCATAGAACATGGATTACAAGAGCACAGGACCACACAATTTCAAAACTGAGATTTCAGTGTAATAACCTGGTGGGGAGGAGATCCCATCCAAACCAAAAATTGAAATCAAGTTGGCCTGATTGAGATGGGGGAAATCTGAATTGTCAGCCAGTTAACCTGACTTGTATTGAGAGAAACGTACCAGCTTCATGCATTTGTCACCGTTATTCTCATTCTTGCCCATGCTGTGAATATGTCCTTTGTTCTTCTGGGGATACAAAGCCTGATGTTGGCAACTAACATGTCAAGACAACATGATTTCATGTGTCACTGTGCCTTATTCTGATGTCAAATGGATAGAAAGGGCAGGTAAGTGATTTATTTTATAATAGATATCAGAGCATTATATTCTGGTGACTTATCTGCTGTACATGCACCTGTTCTTTGTGGTGGTCTAGTAGTATGTGGCACCTGATCTTTGTGATGATCTGGCGTTGTGTCTGTCTAATCTGTTTGTTTGTTGCGTGTGCACGCGCATGAGATTCAGGAATAAGTTCAATTGAGCAGATCTTGTAGCATCTGTACACATGGGGCCTGATTTTAGCAGGCCTGCGGGTTTCCGGCGGGTTGGGTTTCGGGTGCGTGGCCTCCGCGCCTGGTGAAATTAGTGGGTTGCCCGCGCGATCGTAGCAGGCAATGCACTAATTGGAATCACTTACCTGCTCCTCCGGGCTCCGCGCTGCTGGTCTGCGCGTCGGGCGGGCTGCGCATGCGCAGTACGATCTGTCAGCTGGAGGCTCTCTCGTTAAAGGGGCAGTCCTCCACTGACAGATGCTGCAACCAATGGAACAAATTACAGCATGGAGCAGCCCAGGGGGAAGGCTGCTCCCAGTTTAATGATGCCTCACCCCAGGTATCATCAGATGGGGTGAGGAGGAGGGGGAGGACAGAGATCTTCCACCCGGCGGGCGGGAGGAAGCGGCCTGCCTCTGCCACCAAGAAGGCCTGGCTCGAGGTGGCAGAGGGGGTCACATGCACCACCAACATATCGCCCACCTGCATACAGTGCAGGAGGCGCTCCAATGACCTCAGTAGGTCAGCCACAATGAGAACACGTAGTCTTTCCCCTACACTCCGTCTGCCACAACACTGCCTCCACCCCACATCTCCTTCGGCACCGCCAACACTACTCTGTCACATCACCCCTCATACCCACTCAGACCCCATCCTCATCTTACCTGCACCTACTCACCTCGCCAGTACTCACCCGCCACTAACACGCGACCCAATCCTCATACAATCTCATGGCTCTATCCCATACTCACCCTCTCGTGCATCTCTCTCACGGCCAGCCTCACTCAACCTGCCACCACCTGTGCCGCAGCCACAGGGCATGCATCGCATATGTGCAGTAGGCAGCGTACGGCAAACGTGTCGTGAGCATGAAGGGGATGCACAAGGGTGTCTGAGGGTTTGCCATGGGTGTTACCTATATTAAATTTCAGAGCAACAAACAGCACACATTATATTGGCACCACCACTGCCATGTCTCCACGAATCCTGTCTGTTGTGTCCAATAATGCCCGCTCCTAGGTATCACTATGAGGACCCACCACTGATGCCACCCATTGTGTTACTGCAGAGTAGGTGCAGGTGTATTTGCAGGGCTCTTCCGCGCAGACGACTGAGAGACATCGGCGGTGTACCCGGCTGCACCCTGGAAGGATGCGGAGGAGAAGTTGTGGAGGGCAGTGGTGACTTTGGCAGCGACAGGTAAGCAGATGGTGCTGGGGCCAGACAGGAGCAGCTCGGCATGAAAGAGCCTGCAGATCGCCACGACTACATGTCAAGTGAATCTGCGCCTCCGTGTGCACTGCTGCTCAGAGAGGTCCGGGGAGCTGCGCCTCGGTCTGTGGACCCTGTGCGGAGGGTAGTGCCCTCTGCGACGCGTCTCTCTCTCTGCGGTAGCCCTCCCTCCTGCTGTACAGGTGGATGTGTCACAGCACTCTGTTGTGGAGCTCCACGTGTCAGAGGTGGACGGCGTGGACTGCGAGGCTGCTGGGGTTGGTCATGCTGTTCGTCCTCCGAGGGTGTCCACACACCACCCATCTGGCAGGTGTTGGTCTGAGGGGTTGTGCAGGGTAGGTAGGTGGTTCCTCGCACTGGGGCTGCGGTTTCACGTCGGTCTGTCCTCTGGCTTGGCGGGGGGTGGTGGAGGGCAGGGGTTGCCCTACGTGATGCGCTGGCCTCCTGCGTGGGTGAGGGCTCTCCCCCGTGGAGTGCACCTTGGCAGCTGCCACAGGCTGCTGGCTGGAACACGACCGGTTGAAGGGAGACTGTTTCCCCCAGTGTGTGAAACTCACTGCCTTGAAGCTAAAATACCACACTTCCTGTTTTGACAGCTGCTTCAGCTCATTTAATGACCTCAACAAGCAAGGTAAGTACACTTATGTGTAACCCCGCTGGCTTTAATTGCCTGCGGGATTCCCACCAGCGGGGCCTGCGCACGCAGCCCCGCACGTCAGCACGGCACCCGGAAGTGGCCGGGATCTCTGCGCGATCCGGTCACGTGACTGGATATCGGGATTTTCGGGGCCCCTCCGCTGGAAACCCACAGGAAACCCGACGCTAAAATCGAGCCCATGATGTCTGCAGTAGTCCAGCCAGTGTATGCACTTTTCATTTCTGTAGTGGTTTAATTAGTACATGTGTGTCCGTCCCAGTGCCAAGTAGTGTTTATCCCTAATCTCTTTATGCCTAATCTCTGGGATTCATTCTGTCTATTTTTCTGTCACAAGCTCTCCATCCAACTTCCTTTTTACTCTTTACAGCTCTTAAGGGATTTGACAGCTCTTCTTAGTGAGGTAGTGGAGCTCACTGCTGCCCTTTGCTGACTCATTTGTCTGACTGCATCATGTCATTGGTTTCAGTTGTGTTTTTTTAACCAAATTTTATGGCCTCTGAGTCAAAGAAAGTTTGTTCACTCCTTTTGGCTAGTACAATTGTATTTCATCAAAACTTAAAATGCATTTTGGTACTACTTTTGTTTTTTAAAAAATGGACAAAAACACCTTGTGCTGATCTTGCAGACTCATATCCTGCTACTTAATACAAAATGTTGTCCCAAGATTCTGGCCGCTCGGGATGCAGTTTCCCATAGTTTAGCCCACACAAATTGGGTTCTCCCATAGCCATCATTCAGCAGCCAAAACTATATGCCTCCTAGACAGACAGATAGTATTTGAACAGTGATGGTATTCTACATAGTCCCACCACATGACTCCCCAACATCTTCCATAATTTCAAGGATTTTGCTCCACTCTCGGGATGCAAGCTTAACTACTCCAAAACTGAGAGAATGTCCCTTACACAAGGTCCTCTGCTGTTGCAGTATCTCTGTACCAGCTCCACTAGATGAGCAGATTAGCACAGCTACCAGAAAGAAATGCACACCAAATGCCACATGTTATGACAGGCACTTCAGCCAGTCTCAAATCTGAGCTCTCTTGTCCAGTGGCCCACAAGGGTAAGTAAAGTGTTAGCGGAAGTCAGTACCTACATGATCAGCATGTCACCTCTTCATAACTTCATTCAACGGTTGAACTTTTGTTTTTACAGGATTCCTTCTCCCCCACCCCCATTAAGGACCCTTCATACAATTTGTGTTGTTCTGTGTCTTTAGCGACTACCCTTAAACTCATCACAGATCCTGCTCAAAAAACAGCCCCAAACCTTTTTCAAAGTTATAATTTAGTGGAGCCAAAAAAAGCAACAGTGCTTCTCCAGGCTCCACCAAAATACTGCGGGCCGCTGCTGGCCTGGGCTCACCACCAGCCTCCTCAGCCTCAGCTTCACCTCCAATCCCCAACCCTGGACCTACCTGCGGGTCAGCTCATGCTGGAGCCGAAATTAGTCAGGCATTGAGGTGTCCATTTGGTGCACTTCAATTCATAGGAGGCCAGATGCTGAATTTGGCTTGAGCCTCAGGTCAGCACGGACCAATGTGCGGGGCAATCTTTCTGTTGACTTGCTGCCCATTTTGGGTGCAAGTTGAGTTTCTCCCTGCAACCCCCACCCCACCCCCCAATAACTCTCTTGACATGAGGTTTGATGTTGGTTATTCTCTGAGCTGCCCGTATTGTTAACTCCCATGTAAAACTGGGATGTTTACAGAGGCATAAGTAATTCTATAGTATGGTAATGGACTGCCCAATGGCGCCCTGGGTTTTAATAGATCATTAGACATGTACATGGCTGCTAAAACCTCAGTCAAGTAAAATGTGCTTACATGATAGAGGTGAGATATTTTCAAAACAGTTGGTTATTCTGTGTTACTGTTTCAAATACTGTGTGACATTTTAACTTAGTTTTTGGTAGTGAATTTTTTTTGTTACAATAATAGTAATTTAAAATATGCCAAAATTAAAGAGGAGCGTTACTTTAGGCTAGGATTGATCGATGAAAAGTGCTCACCTCCATTTTATTATATGAGAATTATTAAGGAGCTCTCCTCCCTGTTAGGAGAAATTTAATATTTAATGTCCATTTCCACAGCATCCTCGAAGCCCAGATCCCAAACATTTTAGCATGTTCACTTATTAAAATTTGCAATCTTGTTCAAGTTTAGTCCTGGGAAGTTATCACCTAAGTTTCTTTCCAGCAGCTTGTGACCAATCCAAAATATGCCCTATTTAAAGTGATGCAGCCTAATTTATATAAGCTGCATCACATTAAATAGGCCATATTTAGGATTGGTCACAAGCTGCTTGATAGATATATATCAAGCATTGAACTTCTTCCAGCACTGCATCCATGATCTTGGAGCTATACACCTGGCATTTACCTCCTCCGCTACTGCCTCCCACTGACGTGTGTGTGTGTGTGTGTGTGTGTGTGTGTGTGTGTGTGTGTGTATGTATAATAGGCCTTGGAGACAAAGGGGGTTAAATTGGATAACCCCTGAAAATGGGGATCGCAGTGCGTGATTAACCTGTGCCTGTTCATAGCGATGCTGGCAGCACATTGCATTCATGCTGCGTGTAGCCAGGGCTACCTGAGCTGTTGATTGGCTGCACACATCAGTAGGGGCCCCCGATGTCGCGAGTGGCTCATGCTTCTTAAAGGCAGCCTGCACCTCTTAAAGGGGAGGTGCATTGTGGCTGCAAGAAGTGGTGGGAGTCTTTTCTAAACTGAATCTGTGCTGTGATACTTTGAAGAATGGCTGCGCCTAGGACAGTGCATGCACCAAGGTTCTCTGATGATGCCCTGGAGGCCTTGGTGCAAGAAGTGGAGAGAAGGAGGGGCATCCTGTATCCACGGGGGGCAGGAGGCCCTCCAGACATATGCTGAAGAGACAGTGGAAGGAAGTAGCGGAGGAGGTAAATGCCAGGTGTATAGCTCCAAGGACATGGATGCAGTGCAGGAAGAAGTTCAATGATTTAAAATGAGTTGTCAAGGTGAGTGAGTTCAAGCTTCAAGTGGCATATCGTACCAACTGCACCACTAGCCTCATCCACTGCTCAATTCACTACACCCCCATTACCCACCTACCAACAATCCCTTTCAGTCAATACTCAACCGTTCAAATCACGTGCTTTATCTCACCCTCACACACTTTGCACTGTTGCAAGCCTCAAACCCACAACTCACAGTTCACACACAGTGCTGGCTGTTCATCCATGACAGCCACATCATCCAAACATCTTGCAGGGCACTCACTGATAAAGTTCCTTCTTTCTTGTAGGAGAAGATGGCGCATAATTGGAGGCAGCAAGTAACAGTGGCTCCATAGAACACGAACCTGCTGTCCTCTCAGGATAACAGCATTCCTGCTCCCACCCCTGCCACTCTGTCAGTGCCCTTGCTGTTGCCTGACAGCCAGCCAGCCCACTCCCTGTAGAGTATTGAAACTTTATCTAAATATAGGAAATCTCCAAATACACGTACAAATGCATCAGCAGCCAGAAAATGTAATACAGCAACTAACCTGTAACTTCTGCATTGTCCCTTTAAATACCGCTGGTGGTGGGGGGGGCGTCCTTCATCCCCTTTAAGTCATGTTCAGCTATACAAAGTTCAGAGTGCATTGAATGGAGTGTGGAGTTCCAAAATAGTGGTCCCTTTAAATCAGCGCACCACATTGATTCACATCATGTTCTCCTTACCCTGTATGCCACCGGTGGTCGTTAGGCACGCACGCAAACCGCTTTACCAAGATGGCATCCCGTGCACTTCCCATCGGAAGTGTGCGCATGCGTCTCAGACCCCGTTTTCGAGGCTTAGTTGGCCGCGTAGCGTCTAAAAATCTGGCGCTAGATAGCCCAATTTTACCCCCATAGGCTCCAAAAATATGTGGGCTTTGATCCTGGCAGTTACGCTGGGATCACGCCCACTGATGCCCACAAGTGCTGACCCTACCGGAAGTTGCGGGGTTAGTGGGAGGGCACTTTATTTACATGGGCAGGTGGGTGCACCTGCTATTACGGGCATATCTCCAGCAATTGCCTGCCCTTGTCTGGTATGGAGTTTTGAAAGAACTCCACTGGAACTTGTGAAGGAATTCGGTTTCACACACTGTTATTAATCCATTTTGACTTGTTTACTGCAAAGAGAATGCACATTTAACCCACGCTAGAATGCAGTCACACAAACTCTGTGAGAGAGCATGACATTTTGATATCCTAATGTCTTGAGAAACACAGAAACCCAATAAGAAAGGTACTCTGCAGGGAAGCTTTCTCATAGGCTTGCAGTATGCTTACTTTACCTGGAAAATAACCATGGTACAAGTACTTGGAACTAGCCATGTACAGATTTTTGTCCAGCATCTATTATGAGGTCTAAGGAACCATCACTTTAATTTGATAGCTTTGTTCAACTGTGTACGATACCTATCTGCTAATCACCTTTTGATCTTCTGAGATCAAAGGGGTAGCAGAGTTCTAACCCTGAAGTGAATCTCTGCTCGCTGGCTCTTCCTGTTCTAATGTGCTCACCATTACACAGGATGCTTTATGTGAAAGGTCCGTCGGTTGGACTCAATCGTTTTGTGCTATTAATGCTAATCCGAGTTCATTGTTAACAGGAGAATTGGTGATGTGTTGCATCTTAATATTTTGTGAACCTGAGACAATGCCGTGTTGGTATTTTGCAACTGTTTAAATTTTTACTTTTAATAGATCTGATTCATAAGATTACATCTTAAGCACCAAAGTCTTACAATGTGACCAATTATTCTCCTGTTACCTGAAGGAAAACGTGATAAGGGTCTGAATAAATTACAGTAACACTTTAAAAAGCAAGATGCTGGAGATCTGAAACAAAAACAGAAAATGCTAGAAACATATATACCAGGTCAGTCAACATCTGTGGAGAGAACGCTGTTCTCTCTACTGATGCTGACTTACCTGTGTGATTCCAGCATTTTCTGCTTTTGTTAAAGTAACATGGTGTTCTGTTCAACCCCCCAGGCAGCACTTCATTACCAGATGTTGTGTGTCTATGGTTTGTAGGGAGTGAGGGCTGCCTTGTGGGCGTAGTCCTTTCGACTGAGCACAACAGAAATGTCTGGTGAGTGCCTGAAAAATGTTACACAGTTGTTACGGTTTTTGGCTAAAAATGCTGTGGACAAAGGGTTAAACTAAGAACACAGTCATTTAAAAATAGAATGTGGCATTGACCTTTTTTAGAATATGATAAATTTCAGTAGTTTACTTTAGTAATGAATTTCAGAACTTGAAGTGTATGGCGCAACAATAGTCTCTGATTAAATGTTGAGGCTGGAACAGTTTATTGCCAAGTACAGTGAGGGTCATTGACATTTATTGCTATTATATTACATTTCTAAAATGTTTTGCAAAGCAATGATGCAGCCATTCAATCAATAAAAGCTGATTACATCATTGTAAAATATATTCTCTTTGTGGAGTCCACTCAGAGACATTGATGTCTCACAAATATGTTTTGAGATTTCAGCTGATTTTGCTACTGTTTCTGTGGTAAAATGGCACTATAAAATTACCAAAGACTGGCTTTTAAACTTGAAAAATCCATAATATACTATCACTAGTATTGAAGTTACTCGTCTTAAATACTCAAATGCTGTGCCGAATGGATCATGGAGTACTTTACCTGTCAGTTTTTTTCCTTTCACCATTCCCTTTAGGCTCCTTATATTGTGCATCATTCCCAAACTGAGAAAATGGCAAATGATCAGCTCCCACACCTCAGTGCCCACGTTGCTGTGTAACTGGACACTGGTCCACGAGGGCAAAATGGAGCAACTGTTACCACTGTTTGAGTTTTCTTTTCCACCTTCCACATGAGGAAAGCAGTGCTTTCCTCCCCAGTACTCAGTTTGGCTGTCAGCCAGCTGGGAAGTTGGGGGAATCCAGTACACTCAGCATTGCACATGATGTTTGAGCAGTTTAGGATCTCAAAATGGTTGCAGGAGCTCCATGGTGAGCCCTAGCCACTTTGACACAGCTGTTGGAAACTTATTTAAAAAAAAACCTGAGTAAATTAACTTTAGGAGTTACTCCAAGAAATGCAAAATATTCAGCGAACGTCCACATCTATAATTTTGTCTGCTTTTCCCAGATTATTTTTGTTTACAGTTGTTGCTATTTTAGTACTGACAAGTAGCAATCTGAAAGATAAACTTGACTCTCTCTTTTGAGAAAAAAGCTTTCCTTAAAAAAAACTTTCCTTAAGAAAAACATTGACTGCACAACTGCTTTTTAAAATCCATATTTTATTTAGATTGAAGTCGAGCTGCACAGTGAAGTTTTGGGACTCTTGTGCCCTTGGGACGCATATTATAACCTTGGGTCTTTCTCTTTTAAATGTTGGCTGCTACTGTCCGCCCAGTACTTATAACAGTAGGGATTTCTGCTCCTATTTATTGCTGGAGGTGAGGGTGGAGGAAGCAAGGGAGAGGGGTTTAAGAAGACGTTTTATAGTGGAGAAGAGAAGCTGAGGGTTACCTTTGCATTCCAGAATGATCCTGGAGCAGTGAGCAGTTTTGGCAGAAGAGAGCAGGACCCAATCGTGGTTTATGTGGTCCAGCCAGATCTGGTGATGAATGGCTAAATCAGTTGTCTGCTATAAACGTTCAAGTCTGCATCTCTTGGGCTTAAGGGAACAGAAATACTGGGGGAATGACCAGGGTGAGAGAGAGTAATGGTTTTAATGGGGATAAGGGCATCAAAGGTGAAGGTGAAGATGTGATTGAGCAGATCACTGCAGAAATGTCGTGGTGAATGGAGGGCCAAAGATTAGACAGTTTGGAATTTGAAAGTGCCGTTGTAAGTGACTTGGGGGAGAGATTTTTCCAGGGGTGGACACAGAAGGAAGTGGGGTCGGGAGGGGGAAGGGGGATGTGGATGTGGATGGAGAGGAATACAAGGAAGTGATCAGAGATGGCCTTATTTGTGATTGACATGATGGGAGTAGAGCGGCCACATGAGATGACAAGGTTGAGGGGGTGGCCCTGAATATGGTAGAGGAGTTGAGATGGAGGAAGAGATTAAGGGAGGATAGGAGGGCAGTGAACTCAGAGGAGAGAGGGCATGATGAGTTGAGATGGAGGTTGAAATCACCGAGGATGAGAAGTTACTCGGTGCAGACGCTGAAGGAGGAAAGCAGTGAAGATATCTCGGTGAGAAGCATGGTGTGGTACTTGGGTGGGCAGTAGAGAACGAGGATTTTAAAGGAGAGGCGAGGGGGGTGGAACAAAGTGAGATGCTCAAAGAAGGAGAAGATGCCAGAGGAGTAGGGGGACAGACCAGTGTGTGATTTGGTGATAAGGACCACAGCGCCACCACGGCAGTCTGGATGGGGCAAGTGGTAGAAGGTATACCCAGGTGGGGAGGCATCATTAAGGGGGAAGCTGTCATCACCCGTCAGCCAGGTTTCCATCAAGGTCATGATGTTGATGCAATCATCCACAATAAGCTCATGGATGGCAAGGGCCTTGTTCACAAGTGAACAGACATTCTGGAGGGAGATGCGGAGAGGGGCAAAGACAGCTGGGGCAAAGACAGCTGGGGCAAAGACAGCTGGGGCAAAGACAGCTGGGGCAAAGACAGCTGGGGCAAAGACAGCTGGGGCAAAGACAGCTGATCCACTGACAAGTCCATAGGGTCAGCACTGGGAGGGGTGAGTGGGATGGGATGGAGGTTGGCAAGATTAGTCCCCAGCGGATGTGCTGGGCAGGAAGGTCGGCGAGAGAGTAGGATGGGGCAGTTGGGGTTGCTGCTTGTAAGCAGGCAGTGATGATTGCCTCATTGGGTCGTTCGGAGGATGCTGAGAGAGGCACAGAGGGAAGCTGTGGGTTTATCGAAAATGGAGTTAAACCTGGGACTGCACGCAGGAGAGTAGGAAGGTCGAGGAGCACTGAAGGGTTGGAATACGGATTTGGGGGAGCAGAGTACCCGAGAGAGGGGGGAAATGAAAGGAGGCAAGATAGGAGAGAGCGACCTTGGAGGGATAGAATAATAGAATCATAGAAGTTTACAACATGGAAACAGGCCCTTCGGCCCAACATGTCCATGTCGCCCAGTTTATACCACTAAGCTAGTCCCAATTGCCTGCACTTGGCCCATATCCCTCTATACCCATGTAACTGTCCAAATGCTTTTTAAAAGACAAAATTGTACCCGCTTCTACTACTGCCTCTGGCAGCTCGTTCCAGACACTCACCACCCTTTGAGTGAAAAAATTGCCCCTCTGGACCCTTTTGTATCTCTCCCCTCTCACCTTAAACCTATGCCCCCTCGTTATAGACTCCCCTACCTTTGGGAAAAGATTTTGACTATCTACCTTATCTATGCCCCTCATTATTTTATAGACTTCTATAAGATCACCCCTAAACCTCCTACTCTCCAGGGTAAAAAGTCTCAGTCTATCCAACCTCTCCCTATAAGTCAAACCATCAAGTCCCGGTAGCATCCCAGTAAATCTTTTCTGCACTCTTTCTAGTTTAATAATATCCTTTCTATAATAGGGTGACCAGAACTGTACACAGTATTCCAAGTGTGGCCTTACTAATGTCTTGTACAACTTCAACAAGACATCCCAACTCCTGTATTCAATGTTCTGACCAATGAAACCAAGCATGCTGAATGCCTTCTTCACCACCCTATCCACCTGTGACTCCACTTTCAAGGAGCTATGAACCTGTACTCCTAGATCTCTTTGTTCTATAACTCTCCCCAACGCCCTACCATTAACGGAGTACATCCTGGCCCGATTCGATCTCCCAAAATGCATCACCTCACATTTATCTAAATTAAACTCCATCTGCCATTCATCGGCCCACTGGCCCAATTTATCAAGATCCCGTTGCAATCCTAGATAACCACCTTCACTGTCCACAATGCCACCAATCTTGGTGTCATCTGCAAACTTACTAACCATGCCTCCTAAATTCTCATCCAAATCATTAATATAAATAACAGCGGACCCAGCACCGATCCCTGAGGCACACCGCTGGTCACAGGCCTCCATTTTGAAAAACAACCCTCCACAACCACCTCTGTCTTCTGTCGTTAATCCAATTTTGTATCCAATTGGCTACCTCACCTTGGATCCCGTGAGATTTAACCTTATGTAACAACCTACCATGCGGTACCTTGTCAAAGGCTTTGCTAAAGTCCATGTAGACCACGTCTACTGCATAGCCTTCATCTATCTTCTTGGTTACCCCTTCAAAAAACTCAATCAAATTTGTGAGACATGATTTTCCTCTCTCAAAACCATGCTGACTGTTCCCAATCAGTCCCTGCCTCTCCAAATGCCTGTAGATCCTGTCTCTCAGAATACCCTCTAACAACTTACCCACTACAGATGTCAGGCTCACCGGTCTGTAGTTCCCAGGCTTTTCCCTGCCGCCCTTCTTAAACAAAGGCACAACATTTGCTACCCTCCAATCTTCAGGCACCTCACCTGTAGCGGTGGATGATTCAAATATCTCTGCTAGGGGACCCGCAATTTCCTCCCTGACCTCCCATAACGTCCTGGGATACATTTCATCAGGTCCCGGAGATTTATCTACCTTGATGCACGTTAAGACTTCCAGCACCTCCCTCTCTTTAATTTGTACACTCCTCAAGACATCACTATTTATTTCCCCAAGTTCCCTAACATCCATGCCTTTCTCAACCGTAAATACCGATGTGAAATATTCATTTAGGATCTCACCCATCTCTTGTGGTTCTGCACATAGATGACCTTGTTGATCCTTCAGAGGCCCTACTCTCTCCCTAGTTACTCTTTTGCCCTTTATGTATTTGTAGAAGCACTTTGGATTCTCCTTTGCCTTATCTGCCAAAGCAATCTCATGTCCCCTTTTTGCCCTCCTGATTTCTCTCTTAACTCTACTCCGGCAATCTCTATACTCTTCAAGGGATCCACTTGATCCCAGCTGCCTATGCATGTCATATGCCGCCTCCTTCTTTTTGACTAGGGCCTCAATCTCCCGAGTCATCCAAGGTTCCCTACTTCTACCAGCCTTGCCCTTCACTTTATAAGGAATGTGCTTACCCTGAACCCTGGTTAACACACTTTTGAAAGCCTCCCACTTACCAGATGTCCCTTTGCCTGTCAACAGACTCTCCCAATCAACTTCTGAAAGTTCCTGTCTAATACCATCAAAATTGGCCTTTCCCCAATTTAGAATTTTAACTTTTGGGCCAGACCTATCCTTCTCCATAGCTATCTTAAAACTAATGGAATTATGATCACTGGTCCCAAAATGATCCCTCACTAGCACATCTGTCACCTGCCTTCCTTATTTCCCAAGAGGAGGTCAAGTTTTGCCCCCTCTCTAGTCAGGCCATCCACATACTGAATGAGAAATTCCTCCTGAATACACTCAACAAATTTCTCTCCATCCAAGCCCCTAATGCTATGGCTGTCCCAGTCAATGTTGGGAAAGTTAAAGTCCCCTACTATTACCACCCTATTTTTCTTCCAGCTGTCTGTAATCTCCTTACATATTTGCTCCTCAATTTCCCGTTGACTATTTGGGGGTCTGTCGTACAATCCTATCAAAGTGATCTCTCCCTTCTTATTTTTCAGTTCTACCCATATGGACTCAGTGGGCGAACCCTCGGATATATCCCCTCTCACTACTGCCGTGATGTTCTCCCTAATCAAGAACGCAACTCCCCCTCCTCTCTTACCTCCTGCTCTATCTTTCCTCTAGCATCTGTACCCTGGAACATTGAGCTGCCAGTCTTGCCCCTCCCTTAGCCATGTTTCAGTAATAGCTATAACATCCCAGTCCCATGTACCCATCCATGCCCTGAGTTCATCTGCCTTGCCCATCAGACTTCTTGCATTGAAATAAATGCAGTTTAATCTAGACTTCCCTTGGTCTTTGCCCTGCTTTCTCAGACCATCTGTCCGGTCATGTTTTGTACACTCTCCCTTACTGCCTTTTGTTTCTGTCACCACTTTACTTCCGACTGACTTCCTGCATCGGTTCCCATCCCCCTGCCACATTAGTTTAAACCATCCCCAACAGCACCAGCAAACACTCCCCCTAGGACATTGGTTCCAGTCCTGCCCAGATGCAGACCGTCCAATTTGTACTGGTCCCACCTCCCCCAGAACCAGTTCCAATGGCCCAGGAATTTGAATCCCTCCCTGTTGCACCATCTCTCAAGCCACGTATTCATCCTAGCTATCCTGTCATTCCTACTCTGACTAGCCCGTGGCACTGGTAGCAATCCTGAGATTACTACCTTTGAGGTCCTACATTTTAGTTTAACTCCTAACTCCCTAAATTCAGCTTGTAGGACCTCATCCCGTTTTTTACCTATATCGTTGGTACCTATATGCACCACGACAACTGGCTGTTCACCCTCCCCCTCCAGAATGTCCTGCAGCCGCTCCGAGACATCCCTGACCCTTGCACCAGGGAGGCAACATACCATCCTGGAGTCTCGGTTGCGTCCGCAGAAACGCCTGTCTATTCCCCTTACAATCGAGTCCCCTATCACTATAGCTCTGCCACTCTTTTTCCAGCCGTCCTATGCAGCAGAGCCAGCCACGGTGCCATGAACCTGGCCGCTGTCACCTTCCCCTGATGAGCCATCTCCCCCAACAAAATCCAAAACGGTCTACCTGTTTTGGAGGGAGATGACCGCAGGGGACTCTTGCACTGCCTTCCTACTCTTCCTCTGTCTGTTGGTCACCCATTCACTATCTCCTTCAGTAATTTTTATCTGTGGTGTGACCAACTCACTGAACGTGCTATCCACGACTTCCTCAGCATCGCGGATGCCCCAAAGTGAGTCCATCCGCAGCTCCAGAGCCGTCAAGCAGTCAATCAGTAGCTGCAGCTGGACACACTTCCCGCAGGTGAAGAACCAGGGACACAGGAAGGATCCCTGAATTCCCACATCCCACAAGAGGAACATGACACGGGTCTGGGATCTCCTGCCATGACTTAACCCTTAAGTTAGCTTAACAACAACTACAATGTCAAGAAAAAATTAAGGATGAAGAGAAAGAAAGAAAAAAAGGGGGAAATAGAAGTGATGGGCTCGGGTCCGGAGCGGCAGCCAAAACGTGCACACAAATGGACACAGGGAAACTCTAGTTACATAGGCGTGGTTACATAGCAAGATTATCAGAGATGTTTCCTAGTAATAAACAGGGAATAGAGAGGAGACAACAGGAGGGAGTCCAGAGTTAAAGTCAGAGGTCCTGTGGTGGAATAAACTTGACGTAGATAGGATGGAGTTAGCTCAGAGCTTTGCCGAACTGATGTCCAGGTTCGGAGGCGGGTATGGAGGGCGAGTGAACCCTGAAGTTATTTGTAGGGTAGAGTATTGGAGGTCGCACTGCTGGAGGTATACCCATGGGAATGAAGAGCCAGGAAGTGTGCAGAATCGATCCGGGGCACAAAACCGGTGCGATAGTTGGAGGTCACTATAAGATTCAGAAGTGAAGAAATGGACTACGGCCCAGGAGAGTGAATTTCTGGCCAGGAACCACACCGTAGCAAAATAAAGCAGATTTTTTTGTGTGCTTGTTTTGATTGTGTGTGAACAGTATAATAAAATTGCTTCTGACATCTGAGTAGCTTTATTATCATTTGTTTAACTTATAATCATGAGTACTCTGGCAAAAAAATGTATCTCCTGAGTCCTATTTAAAAATAATGACACCTTTTCTAACCAGTGAAATTCTTATTTTACAGTATAATATTTCCTACCCCTTATAAGCATTCTGCCTGTAATATACCAGAACTCCTGATTTAGTATGCCTTGTATTTAATTCCCTCACGGATGGACCACACTTGCTATAATACACCCCGTTCTCTAATAATGCTTTGTTTTCTCTCTGCATTGGAAGCCATAGAGTGAAGTATTTCTTTGTGTTTGACATTACACATGTAAGATAGCAATTGCCATTTTGCAAATGGTTTGAGTGTTATATGAGCATTGTTCGACTTATTGTTAGAGGACACTGAACCCATGGAAAATAGTGTTTTTAAAAACTCAGATCATTCAAGACATCCTGTAAAAGATCCTACTGCAGAACGTTGTGTATAACAGTTAATAACTCTGCAGTACTGAGTAAAGCCTTGAAAAACCTAGTGTAAAGGCTTTGTTTTGGTTTGTACTTTCGGCAAATGATTTCTCTATTTAGGACATGCATCTCAGTTCTTACAGAATCCTAGACACTGTATCAAAATAGGCCCATTTCCATAAAATTCACATTAGGTGTTGCCAGTCTACGACCACCATCTTTGGGATACTCTACACAGTCTTGATGCAAGATGAGGACTGAGTTACTAACATGTTATTTGGATTGATGGTCTACACTGTTGGAATTTAAAAAATTGACTATGTTTAGTTGTTAAAATGTCCACTCCATGAATAAATTGAGTAGCTTTCTGGGTGTTTCAATGGGTAAATTTGTTGCTTGATGTGGTACTAAGCAGTACAAACTAAGAAGGGGCCTAGGTTTGATTCCTGCTAGTAAACTTCAATTAGAGGGGTGATGGGGATGCCATGGTTGACAGCATCTCCAGGCTGAGGGAAAGGTGATCAGTGTTCCTGTTTTTATATTAATTGACCTATGTTGGGAAATGTGCAGGTGTGGGCATTGCAAGGAGAAAAAGCAGACTTGGCTTTGATAGCCTCATAGTTGAGTAGGCTGTTCAACACATCCATCCCAGGCTCTTGCTTGAAGAGAATGGTCTTTTGGGTGAAGTATTGTAAGGCTGTTGGTGCTCTTGGTACCATAAGCCAGCATGAGTCACCATCTTCAGTTGAGACGGAATAAGGGGAGAAATTTGGGAGGAAAAAATGATTTGTATGATCAGCGACAAAGTTAACAGAGCATGTTGTAAAAGGTTTGGTTTACAAAACATTCACAAAGCACAGGTACATTATCAAAAATACACTGAAAAAATTGGTTCTAAATGAAAGATGTGGATCTTTTACAAAATGTTGGACTCATAATTAGGTATTATGTTAAAGGAACAGTGTCTTATCAAAATATGTATGGTAAAGCTGGTTTTGTTTCAGAAAGGAAGAGAGCCAGAAGAGCTTTGCATCATTTTCATTAGAGTGATATCCATGTGCACATAAAGTAATAATGCATCAACTTAAATCATTGCTTTCATTTAAAAAAAAGACTTGCCAAGTACGATTCATGGCGAGAGTGCCCCTTTAAAAGGAAATGAAGAAACAAAGGGCTGTGGATGTGTCCTTTTCTCCAAATCAAATGTGGCCCTGTGAATTACCATGCTTGGCACAAACCTGTACATATGGTACAATGTACTTCATTTTCTGAAAAAAATCAATTCTACCAGCAATTTACTTTCTATTCTTTTGCAAATCTTTCCATTTCTGTTCAATAACCTGTTTTTTTTCTCTGTCTTTCAATTCACACAACTCTGCAGAAGCAAGATATTCTAAATCAAGTAAGCATGTTACTATTTTTGCTTGTCTTCTGTGCTTGCTGTCTACATTTTACCATTCACATTGCATTTAATCTCTCAACATTTTTATGAAGATTTACAAAGATTTCAGTGCTATCAGTTTGAAACTTTCATGGCAATGAACTGTTGAAGCTGCTGCAAGTGGCAGAAAGGCATGATGTCATCTTGCAATCCTTAGATCAGTAATTTGTATTCAAGTGCTGCAGCAGTAAAAAGTAATCAAATTTGAGTTTAATGAATGTTCAGCAGAACATCACAACTCTGGCCATTTTTACATTGTGAACTGAAAGGTTAGGTGCAGGTTGTGTTGTTCCTTTAATTTTTTTAATTATTTAGTTGAGTTCCTCTTTCTCTGGTTAGGAGACTGCAAAGGTGCATGAGTAAATTGTCAATTACAGTTTCAAGGATTCTTATCTGAGTAGAGACTGATGATCCATTAATTTAAAAAATAAATTGTGCATGGTTAAGACCTACTTTTATTTAGTGTTGCTTGTGTTCCATATTATTATACCTCTTTATCTGATTACATTAAGAAAATAATATGATGGGAAACTGAAATACTGACCAGACATAATTTGACCAGTGTCTTTTCTGCATCATTTTGGAGAGAATTATGAATTGCATTTGTTCTGGGTGAAAATATAATTTGTACACCTGTGAAGACTGGGCTGCTTATGTCTGTGTTTTGAATATTATTCAACTGTTCTGGATCAAAAAACAGTCAACCTTAATATTCCAAATAATTCTACATTCAGATGTTCACAAATTACATCGTTGACTTTAGTTTCTGAAAAAATAATAATTCTGTTCATGCAAAGGTTCATAAGATTTCTCCATGGCACAATATGACCAGTTTTTGTTACAACAGTTAGTATGGTCACCGCAAGTCACAACCGAGTTGCTGTCGAATGGTTCCTACGTACGTCCCAGTATAGTCCGTGCATAGTTTTTGCTTGGTTACCATGCATCCAGGCACAATCATCATAGGCCAGACTTTGCGAGGCTAATGGTGCTCGCTATTATTTATGCGCAAATAGTACAGCAACTTCAGGTGGGGGCAGATGCTTGGTTAAACTCAAATATCCAAAAGTTGCTGTCCGAGTTGCGCCACTCTGCTGTTAGCATTGCAAAAACGACATCTCGTTATCTGCCTCACCATTGAAACACACTGAATGGCATGAAGTTGTTGTATTTCTATGGTAGACATGAACTAAACTCACCACAGAAAATTAGGGCTGGTCTGAAGTGACGCAAGGAGCCTGTCTTGGAGCCATTTAACATCCGTGCATATTTAATTAAGCCTGGATTCAGACAAAGAAAGCTTTTTAGCTGTCAGAGATTCTTTTAACGACGTGATAATTGTTAATTACTGCCAATAAACCTCTCTGGCACTGAAAATTAACTAGTACAAGTGTGGAGTCTCATTCCTTCAAGTTTTAATTGTTGGAGATTTTAAAAATGTAAAATTTTAAATTTAAAAACGTTCTAACTTTACCTTTTTTTTCCTATCTCTCTTAATCCAATCTTTCTTTCCCTCTCTTTATTTCTCCTTCTGTACCTGATTTGACATTGAATTCACCCACTCTAATTTACACTTCCTTCTCACTCCTTGTGCTGTTAATTTCACACTCCTTCAATCTGATTGGTCAAGGAGATACACAGTTGCTTGCCCTGTTCTCCCAGGTCCCTCGTATTGACGTTATCAGCTCACACTTTCAGCAACTTGCCATGCAAAAAAATTTTAAAAAACAAACATGCAAGGGCAAATCTAATTAACGTCAGACGCCGTTTGATGCCCTGCCACAGCAAATTATGGCCCATTATGTCCCAGCATAAGAATTACATTGTCACCATGTATCAATCACCATCATTGCTGAATACAGTACTGTCACCGCAGATCGCCGCATATCACAGCACCTGTCACTGTATGACCCAATATAGTCTCTGCATGCATCGTAGCAGCTGATTTTTCTTTTAATCATGAATCCCAACTGCGTTAATGTTTCATTAAACAAAGAAAAATTGAACCTCAGCTAATACAATTTAAAGACAAATATTTTCTAGGCATTCAATGTTTTACTTCGAATACGTTTGCTGCAGCACTGGAATATGAATAAGTTTAAGTTTGTCATTGAGCCTTTTACAGCAATTGCTTTAAGTATGTACACCAGAGGATCTCTCGTGGCTTTACTCACGGTGAACTGGAAAATATACCTGTTTATGTTATGTAATGAACAATATATTATCAGAGCAACTGATTTACATGATGGAAGAAATTAAATTTTTTTTATTATAAGCAATATGGGAGTGTTAACAATGTTTTTGGGTTCAAATTATATTATCCCTGTGCTCCAACAGCTGTATTTAATTAAAATATTTACAATTGTATAAGATAGGCGATATAATTAGCTCATGAAAGGCAAAGACTCTGTGTCTTTCTCTTTCTCCCAACTCTCTCTCAATTTGTTTGACACGCTTTCTGAAGTAAATGAGTAGCTTTTATTTAAAAGTTTAGTTAAAATCCTATTCACTCAACATCCAGTTTCTACTAAAATTATTTTCAAATACATGCAAACTGAAGTACAATATGTATACAGAAAGATACAATTTGACTTTTCCACTTCAAAAAATCTCAGTTGAAAAGTCAAATTGGAATTCTAACATAAACAAAAGTTGCTACAGGTGTGTAATCAGTGGTATTTATCATGTTTGAGGTGTGTGAGCCTCAGTCTCACTCGCTTTTTGTCTTTCACGCAGAAATAGCCTTTCCTTTAAAAAGATGCACCCACATAAACTTTAACTGAATAAAACTTTTGAAATTTGCTCCCTGGTTTTCCTTTAAATAATTTTTTTAAATCAACCAAAAAGATTAGAAGATAAGAAAATTTTTCTACTTGGTCTGGCAAAATAGTACTGCTATATCCTGGGAAATTGTGTGTCCAATTTTTCATTAATACTTAGGCCACCTTTACAAAATTCGTGGACGTACTACGACATATGTGCATTTGTTTTTGCGACTTTCATTTTGTTCTCTATTAACAGCTATTGAAATAAGACAGTAAAGGTTGTTTAACAGTATTATCTGTTCGATTTGCCAGTTCTGACGAGGCTGCAATCATTATTTTTTTCAGAAAGAAGTACCTAACTATTATAAGGGTTCAGTTTGAGCTTGTCACATAACATTACGTGTTGGCCCATTGTAATCAACTAATCAAATAATGTTATGTTCACAACGCCAACTGCAGGTGCAGTACCTTTGGAACCCTGAGATTGCTCACTGTTTTTAAATATAATAGGTATGATAGCTAACAAATATGTCACACTTAATTGTCAAATTTATTCAAATTAATTAAAAATGTATGATGCAAACTTTTTGCAGTTGATTTGGTAACACAGAAATTTATTACACCTCAAGAAAATTCCTTCTCGAATAGAAATTTCACGAACATTTCCCCCCCAAAAAATTGTTGTTCTTTTAATAACTTAATTAAAAGACAAATTTCAAAAGCTTAATTCAGATAAAGCTAATACGAAGTGTTCTTTTTACTATAAATGGTCTGAGAGGGAAGCAGAAACATGAGCTCTGATATTAACCCGAGGCGCGTGCGGGGGCGGGAGGGAAACCCCCATAGACTCTTCAGTGCGAGGCCCAGGCTATTTTAACTCCCGGGCCTCATTTACATTTCTCTGCACTAATACTCGCCTGAAGCCGGCAGGAATGACCTAAGAGACAGCGGGTGGGAGCAAGAAATCAGGCGTGAGGCTGATGCCACTGTGAACCCAAGGGAATGATCACCGGCACGGTGAGTGAGGAAGGAAGTTCCAGGGAAAGCCTGAGGGAGAGGAGGCCCAAGGTTTCCTTGTTGGGTTAGGAGGACCATTTCTGCACCTCCTGGGCCACAAGGAATTTTAAGAAAATGTAAAAAAAAAGGAACTTAACTGGGCCTCTTCTGGCCCGATGCTGATTGCTGCTAGCTTTTTCTGGAGGGTTCATTGCCATGTGAGCCTTATGATGGTTAAATTGGCATATGTGTCCTGATGACATCATTGGGACGCAACTTTGCCATTTAAATTAGGCTTCCGATCCAAAGGTATTAAGGGATATGGGCCAAAGGCAGGTATATGGAGCTAGATCACAGATCAGCCATGATCTTATCAAATGGCGGAGCAGGCACGAGGGGCTGAATGTCCTACTCCTGTTCCTATGTTCCTATGATCCTCTCAGGCATTTGGCCTTCCCCTACCTAATTTCAGGTAAATTAAGATGCCGGGTGGCAGGAAAGCGGCATGAACCCCCCCACCACCCTCTTTGACATCTTAACCCCCGCCTGCCTGCACTGTTTTCGCTGGGGGGGTGGGTTGAAATACCCCCTACGCAAAAGCCACTTCAAACATGATGGGGACAGTACTGGTTGCACACTTGATTATAAGAAGTTATTCCAATTCTGTATGGAGTACAGGTGGGACAACATTTAGAATATTCTGTGCAGGTTTGGGTAGTGGGCCTTCTGAACTGTTAGAAATGATTCAGGGAAGAGGCTCAGAAAAAGAGTTTTGTGCCCCTTATGGATGGGGTATTTATAGAATTTTTTGGAAAGAATGATTTGATTGACCAACTGGCCTTTCTTGTACCATGCTTTTCGAAATTGATCTGAACTTTCTTATGACCCATTGCTATTGGCCATACATTCAGAATGGTGCATTGCACAGTCTGTTGATTTAATTTCTAACCACCAGTATCATACCAATATGCTACAAAACTAACCCTACTAAACTGCTAGTATTGTTGCATCTAATTTGAGAATGTGTTATGTCCTAGAAGCGCACACCATCTAGTGTTCATTTTAATATACGCTTCAGCCTCACTAAACATCGCTATAGCGTACAACTGACTGTGATGAACCTACTTTATTGGAAACTATTGGTGTTACTACCACAGTAATTACTTAGTTATTGTAGCTTCAGCAATTGAACACCCACGTTGGCTGATGAGAGTTCAGTTGGGGAAATTGAAAAGACAAGGAAATGATGGTGGTGGAAGTGAAGTAATTATGGTGGTAGTTCACAGTTAGTGTTTGAGCCTGTCATCGTGCTCTGGTTGTAGGTTTAAAACTGCACTTATGATACTTTTTGCTAGAACTTGCTCACTGTTCAGCCACGTCACAAATACAGTTGGCGAAAAGTACAGAACTCAAACTGCAACTGAGGCACGACAAAATAGTGAGGGTTTGATCATCTAGTCTGTGGAAAAGTATAGCCTTTTCATTTACAGATGGTAACTAAGTTCCAATTTTCATGGAATATTTCTTGTTAATTATAGCCTACTTGTTAAAAGTAGTAATATGCCTTGGCTTCCAATTTGATCATACTCTAGTTGCAGGTTGAGTACTTCTTACCATATCTTGCGATGCTGTAGCCAAACTGGGTGAGTCCCAACTACACATACAGTCAGCAAGTGCAGTAATTCATGAAAACCAGTATCTTGCTATAACCAGTATAATTTATGTCCTCTGATGAATTACAGCGAGGCTTCACTATACATAAAGGTTTGCTCCATGAGGTGTACTGAAATGTACATACAAGGAATGTTCCAGGTTTGGCTCCTGGCATTTATAAGTTAGTTGGTCTCAGCTGGAATGGAGTTGCTATAAAATCAGACGTCTTTAATTGGGCAGCAGGGGAAAATAAAGTAGGGTTCCCTCGCCTGATTGTTATCCAGTCAATGTTAGTGGAAACTGTGTTTGAACATCAGGTGAAAACAGGTTTGGGCCTAGTTACTTCCTGCAGTTAAATAACTTGCTGGAAATCACTGCCAAGGTTCATGCATGAGAATGGCCAGTTAGTGAGGTAATAGAGGATGGTAGCCATTCATGAATTGTGCCCAGCATGAGTCAGCACCTTCAAGAGAGGAGACAAAAGGAGAATTTTTAAAAAAAATTATGCATATAAAGATGTGTGTATACATAAATGCAGATGTTAGATTTTGTTTTTCACAGAATTTGATTTGCAAGAAGTAGGTGCTTTTGTTGATTGCCACAGATAATAGAATGGCATAGCTGAATCCATGATTTCAACTGAAGTACCATTATATCAACTGATTTGAACTGCAATATTATTGACTTTTATTTCACTGCACCTTGCAGAAGAGTGGGATAGCCTTCATATATTGCAGTAATATAAAATATAATGTAATGGAGCAAACCTCTAACAAATTTATCATGAGACATAAATTACATCTTAAAATTGTGAGAGTGAATCTAGAGTCCTAACATTGTGTTGTTGCCTTTTACTCTCCTACATTATTTGTTTTCAATTATATGTACCATTTTGAATGAATTCTTTGAATTTTTAAAAAAATTTGTGATACCTTGGTATCATAGTATATTTATAGCTGTCTCAGATTCGCAGAGTGATGTGCATAATATAAGCATTGCTTTAAAAATATTGATGCTCATCGCTGAAAGAAGTTTGTGTTTTGTAGGTAATGGTTTATTTGCTCTTTTCCATTCAGTTTACCTTCTCAAGAATCAGTTTAAATGAAGTTACAGCAGGAAGTTAATATTAGTACAATACTACCATGTTAAAATGATTATCTATACAGAAGGTTTAATTAGCAAATGGACTCTGATCATGACAGCTACCTTTTTAAATAAACTGACTAGCTAAAAGAATTAATAATCAACACCCGATCCATTGTTCGAATCAAAATTTTCAGTACCATTTCCTTGCATCCCTTCTGTGTCCTGCAAACTACAATTTTATGTCTTTTTTATGTCAACATATACAGCACTAATTTCATGATCATTACTAAAATTTTTCCATTTAAAAAAAACTGCATTGTGAATATATTTTTTCTGTATTCATATAAAAATATTAAGCATCACAAAAATACAAGTCACGTGAATAGGAAAATTTACGAGCAGGTTTTTGCTTGCGTATTACAACACCTAAATGTTTTTGTGAAAATAATGTGATGCATTAAAACAGGTGACAAAAACTTGTGGCCCAGAATAGCAAAAAAGATTAAATTAATTTCATTTGTGACCTAAGTTGGTAATGTTTACTATTTTATATATTAGTGAATGAATTGTTGGCTTTGTATGTTCTTTGTTTAAATGTAATTTTTCCTTGTCACCAGCCTATAGATTATGAAGGCTTCAAATTATTCATGAAGACATATCTGGAGGTGGAAATCCCAGAGGAGCTCTGTCAGCACTTATTCATGTCTTTTAAAAGGAAGACGTGCCAAAATTCACCGGAATCCCAGCGGCAAAGCTCAAGCAATTCACAGTTTAATCTGTTGGGTAAGGACTAGAACTAATACAGTATCAAATTGACATTCTAATGCTTAGGTTTAGTTCATCTCTCAAATAACTGGATCCAAGTGCTGTTATAGAAAATAAGGATTTACCTATTAGGTTACAGGAGTATGGGAGACTTAATGTTTACAAATACTAGGAAAGATATTAATTGGTGATACTATTATTCTGTATTTGGTTATGTGTGTGGGTTTGGCTTTATGCTATTCAGTGTGCTTTTGTATAATTATACGGTAGAGTTAAGGACTAAATTTAAGATCTTTCATTTAGCAACTATGCTGTCAAGATTATAATGATCTGCGTAAATTAACAAGGCAGCCAGTGTGTTTTATTCACAAGTATTGATACAATTCAACTTATGATACAAATTCATCAATGCACTGTTTTATGAAAAATGCCATTTAATTGACAGTGGGTAGCATTATCTCAAAATGCTCATTACAGAATGCCAACACGGTGCGTATCAGTTTTCTCTCAAATGATTACAGTAATGGATATTAGAACCTGACCACCCCAGTGTTATGGGCAGTTGCTTTCTCCCTTTGTCCAAGTACATTTTTAAAAATAAAGTACATGTTATCTAGAAAATAACTAAAATGCCAAAGTGAAAAATTAATTTTAATTAAAGAACACTGAGATTTAACAGTTCTAGCACCATTGACGAATTTTCTTTGTTGGGTTCAGAGCACTCATTTGGCAGAGCTTTTATGTATTTGATGTTACTACATAAAGGTTATTTCTATGGTGTGACCATGTCAATATTTATATTTTGGCTTATCAATTGGCTGCCATTTAAAAGTTTTTCCAGACAATGAAATAAAAGTTGCTCAAAATGGATGGTAGAGTTGGGAGGAAGAAAGAGAAAGGTCAGTAAAAAATTTAAAATTTAGAAAAAGGTTAGGGAGGATAGATTAGATTGGACAGAAAAAGTCAAATTAAAGTTAAGTTAATAAAATGGACAGAAAAGGAATAAACAAAAATAGTATGGAGAATGGGAAGGAAGAGAGAATGGAGGGCGGGGGAATATTCTTCCCCTGCCCATCTCTATTAAAGGCATCAATTGGCTGTTGACATGCCTGCTCACAGGCATCCTCCCATATTTCCTCTAATGGCCATTAATCATGTGCTCTTTGACAGTGACTTGAAAGGCTATTCAACTGCAGGGGGCAATCAGCATTGAGTTCATTCCTGTCCACACACAAGTTGTAGCAGTTACTCGCTGAATAAACTCAGAGCCATTGGAATCTTTTTTATAATGAACTATATTTTAAAAGTTAATTTTGGTTGTTATGAAGTATCTTTATTACCATAATAGCATATGTTTGAATATCACAGTAGTTGAAAATTTACAAAACTAATCAGCTCAGGGAGACAAGAATTCCTTAGATTTGGATGAAAATCTACGAATTAAAAATAAATTCTCTGCAGATTTTACCAATATTGGGCCACGTAGATGTTAAACTTTAAAATGTTAAAATATCAACAGGTGACAAATTTTATTTCATTTAAGAGGAGGATACAGAAACATTAAAGTTTGTTGGCAGGCAGGCAGGCAGTCAGTCAGTCAGTCAACAGTCTCAGACTTGGTAGCTTAATTAAACAGATTCATGAATCATGTCAATGTGCCAGCAGCCCTAATTCAAATCTGAAAGTCATGCTTATTAATGAGAAATATCAGCATAAATTAGTAGGTGATGACTTGCATGTTTCAAAATTAATTTTACCTTCTGATAGGTGGTGTTGCAGATTCATACAGACAGCATGTTTAACTACCTGCCCTCTCCCTCACACTGGTACAGGAGCCCTGATAAAGGACAAAGCAACTTGCAAAATGGGATGGGGTGAAAAAAGTTTCATTTTGGTATAATGATTGTAGTTTCCTAAAATCAATGTAAAATATGCACTGGTTGTGTGTACATTAATAATTAGTGGTTAATCTGATATTTTAAATTAATGTTTTGCCAGTGATATAAATGATATGATTGTAATGCAAATACTTCTGTTGCAAAGACACCGTGGGGTGAAATTGGTCTTTGGTGATGGCATTATAGGCGAATAGTGAATCGGCAGCCCGTTTTACACCCCGTCTGATTTTCTTTTCCATTGTCTGGTGTGAATAATTCACAACCTTTAATATTGCGTTCTGTTACCACTGCGAACTCTTCTCCCACCACTGTTCAGTGTCTAGCTATTTTTCTTCTGTGAAGCACTTTCGGGCACTTTATCACATTATAGGCACCATGTAAGTTCAAGTTGTTGCTATGTTCGTTGTTTCTATAAATCAATCAGCCTCTTCTCGACCTGAGCTTCTATTAAAGTTATTGTGTAATAAAACAAATCAGACTATTCTGTAGTACCTAACCAATCTAGAATTGCCTAAGTTCTTTATGTTTAAGCTTTTCTCTATCTAAGAGGTATACCTTTGTGACTTATTTCTAGGCCTTCTAATATTCAAGTATGTTTTTTTCTGAATTTGGGCCAAGTAATTAGGTGAAGTCCCTGAGAGCCTATATGTGCTTTTTCAGGTCAAAATAATACAAAATATTTGTAATCTGAAAAATTTAAGTTTAATCAGCAAAATAACTTTTGGAAAGAAATATTTTTAAGTAAATCTTAAATGTTTGCAAAGTATAATGCAAAAGTATTTGAGCATAATTAGCTACATCTAGAGCATCTTGTCACCTGTGGATCCTACCTGTACAACTTGGAGGAAATTAAAGGTGTATTCTACATTGATGCTGCCCCAAAGTATAGAGGATATAAAGCTATCTCTGCACAAAACCTGTGTGTGTGTGTGTGTGTGTGTGTGACACGAGGTTTGCATGATGCTGACTTTGACTTTTTCAGGTTTTATCACATAATTTGGGAATTTACTTTAAAGGGTAATATGGGTTTAAAAATAAAAACAGAGGGCTTACGTATTTCCATCTATCTATCGACATCATGTTAGAATAGTTGTCTTTTGCTTTTAAAAAATAAAACTGCAATCTTTTTCGACTTTGTTTTCACTAATGTTGCATGGTGCTAATGTTTTGCTATTTATTTAAAATCTAAAAAAATGCATCCTAATTACCTTTTAAAGAATCAGCCAGATGAAGATTGAACATAGGTAGAAACCAGTCATAAAACACGCTTTAACAAATTAACAGTCCGGCAAATGCAGAATTTTCATTTTATTCTTGGAATACTGTGTACAGTTCTGGTCACCCTATTATAGAAAGGATATTATTAAACTAGAAAGAGTGCAGAAAAGATTTACTAGGATGCTACCGGGACTTGATGGTTTGACTTATAGGGAGAGGTTGGATAGACTGAGAATTTTTTCCCTGGAGAGTAGGAGGTTTAGGGGTGATCTTATAGAAGTCTATAAAATAATGAGGGACATAGATAAGGTAGATAGTCAAAATCTTTTCCCAAAGGTAGGGGAGTCTATAACGAGGGGGCATAGATTTAAGGTGAGAGGGGAGAGATACAAAAGGGTCCAGAGGGGCAATTTTTTCACTCAAAGGGTGGTGAGTGTCTGGAACGAGCTGCCAGAGGCAGTAGTAGAGGCGGGTACAATTTTGTCTTTTAAAAAGCATTTGGACAGTTACATGGGTATCATAGAATCATAGAATCATAGAAGTTACAACATGGAAACAGGCCCTTCGGCCCAACATGTCCATGTCGCCCAGTTTATACCACTAAGCTAGTCCCAATTGCCTGCACTTGGCCCATATCCCTCTATACCCATCTTACCCATGTAACTGTCCAAATGCTTTTTAAAAGACAAAATTGTAGTTACTGGTTGAGACGAGGAAGCGCTTTGAGTGGCATCCCCACTTCCGTGTTCCCTTTTGCCTTCATCCCTGTCCTGGGCCAGGCCCACATCACTCGTACTACCCTGCTGGACAACAGTTTGGAGGACATGCATGATGCCTTGGAAGCCCAGTTGTAAAGTTTCTGTCCGCCTGTTCAAGGCGGCAGAATGTTGTTCACCATGAGTCCGAACAGCCATTGTCAGGGCCCAGAATGGACTCGTTTGTGAGCCATGCTTGAAGCTCAATGGAGGCCAGCCTTCTCTCCATCGCAGACATTTCCGCAGTTACCTGCAACACTATCTCAGAGATTCCCTCACGTACCTGTGCCACCATTCCACTAATGCAGGAGTTGGACTCCTCCATCCTCTGCGCTGTTTTGGAGGGTGTGCGTGTCATCTATTCCAGTACCTTTCAACTGTGCTGCTGTCCCTCGATCATTCTCCTTTTAAAGGATGACCCCCGAGGTTCAGTATCTGCGTCCAGCTGAGCAGAGCCTGGAGAGGAGTGTGCCCACCAACGCAGACTCTCCACAGCTGCCCCTGCTACCAGTGTCTGCTCGTGCTCACTTGTGTGTGGTGACTCACCAGGTGCCAACCCAACTAACTGACTACTAGGACCCACCGAGGTGTGAGTATCTGTACTGATGGATGGCTCGCTAAGCTGTGACAGTGCGCCCTCAGAGGCCGGGAGCTGCTCTGAGGAATCGCCCTCTCCCGTCACGTCTGTCACTAGAGGGCCTGTAAGAGAATAGAAGGCAATATTAAGCATCATCACAGATGTGTCATGTTGCGATGAGCATAATGAAGTGTTCAACATGCCAATCATTCTTAATATCAATTCATGTTGTGTATGATTAATGTTAAAGTTGTGTCACCAGACGTTTGTGGGGTGCCAGTCTTGGCATCTCCGACGGACAGGCATTCGAGGGTCGAGGGTGCGGCTGATCTCGAGCGCCTCCTCCTCAGCCTCTGTGAGGACCGCAATTTGTTGTGGCCGCCTCCTCCAGTCCTCACCCTCTCGCGTGCATTTTGTGCTCTCTAGTCCTACAAGGGGAGAAAGAGACATGTGAGTAAGTGATGGTGAAGTGGTCAGCCGATGAATGCATTGCTTTGGGTGAGGCCGACCGTGAAAGTGGTGCATGAGAGGGTTAGTACCAGACAAAGACATCACGTTGGATCAGGATTGGGGTGACTCCTAATGGTGGGGTCACAAATGAGGATGTGCTTTGGAAGTGAAGATAAGTTGAGGATGAGCCTTAAGTGGGTGTGAGGAGTGATGTGATGGAGTAGTCTTGGCAGTGCAGAATGAGGTGGGGGGTGGTGGGTGGGGGGCGGGTGGGTGGGATGTGCCACACGGAATGGAGGAGAATCAGTAAGTTTACTCACTTTTGCTGACCTAGTTAGATCATTGAAATGCTTCCTGCACTGGACCCAAGTGCGGGATATGTTACTCCTGCTGGTGACCTCCTTTGCCACCTCAAGCCAAGCCTTGGTGGCAGAGGCAGGCCGCTTCCTCCAGTCAGCCGGGTAAAATAGTTCCCTCCTCCTCCTCACCCCGGCCAGCAGCACCTCAAGTGAGGCATCGCTGAATCTTGGAGCTCCCTTGCCCCTGTGCTGCTCCATTGTGTCTTCTTGCTCCTTGCTTCAGCAAAATCCATCGGAGCAATGGCCCTTTAAATGTAGATGCTCCAGCTGACAGCAGATCATGCGGGTGCGCAGTCCGCCCGCTGCGCAGCTTTCAGACGCCAAACCCGGAAACAAGGTTAATGGCTGCCAATTAGGTTGTGATCGTGTTGGGGAACAGTAAGCTTTTATTATTCGGGTTACCCATGAGCCCGTTCACCCCTCCGCTGCCTTTTTTTAAATCATGCCCTATGTCCCCGTGACTGGCTTTCAATGGCTTCCTGCAAGTGGTATTTTGCACCGGATGTATCCAACCACAGAATCAGCCGGAATAATGAATAACTCTGTTTTTGCAAATATTAACAAGAAATAAAACTACAAATGCTGAAAATCTGAAATAAAAATGGAAAATGCTAGAAATATACAGTAGGTCACTTAGCAGCTGTAAAGGGAAAGGATAGGTTAATGTTTTGGGAATAGAACCTTCTTCATAAATTCTTTATTACGCTACTTCTGTGTGGTCAAGGAAAAGATGACTGTCAACTTAATCATCATGAACAGACTAACTTAGTTTCAGAATTGCCATAACACAACATAACTGTGTTCAATTTAACATAGCATAATGTGGTTCAGAATTACAGTATCATAGATGTAGCTGGATTAATGTAATATAGCATATCAACAATATCTAGCTTTCAGAATTACGGGACATGCTTGACAAAGTTATCCCTTTTTGGTTTATATAGCAAAGTAACAGGTAACAGTCAAATAAGTGTTAGCCTTGGCTCAGTGGTAGCACTCGCCTCTGAATCAGATGGTTGTGGGTTCAGCTCCCACTCCAGAGACTTGACTTGGGAGTGATGCAGTGTTGGAGGTGCCATCTTTCAGATGATACCTTAAATCAAGATGCCAACTGCCCTCTCAGGTGGACATCATAATCCCATTCAAAGAAGAGCAGGGGTGGTTTCCCCTCCCATTATTTATCCCCCAACCAACATCACTAAAAATCAGATTACATGGTTGTTTATCTCGTCGTTTGTGGGACTTTTCTGTATGCAAATTGGCTGCCGTGTTTGCCAATGATACTACAATAACTACGCTTCAGAAATACTTAATTGGTTGTGAAGCACTTTGGGGCACCCTGAGGTCGTGAAAGATGCTATATAAATGCAAGTTTTTTTTATATCTTGGATGCAATATGCAAACAAACACACTCTGATCTAGTACCTCTGCTATATGGATATAAATTCCATCTTCCTCTGAACTGCGCTGCCTTTCCTCAAGTCTTCTGCAATCCTCATCTTTCCTGTTTGAATTTCAGCTAAAACCTTCCATGCATTAATACCATTATGCAATATTCTATTTGTCACAAGAACCATTAGACTCCTCTTCTCTGGTTCTGAACAGAATTTGACATGCTTGTATATAGACATTTTTCTCTGAAATTGTCCTTACCTCTGAATTAAAGCATCTGACTTTCTGAAATCTAGGCAAGAACCTCCTTTTTCAGCTTTTCAAAGTTAATATGTTACTTCAGGCAAGTTGATCCACCCATTACTCTTCACCAAAGTTGGCATTTCCACTAAATATATTCAAGTACGCTTGTTCAATTAACTTCAGCATTAACATTGATGATAAACAGTCAATATATTTGTCAATAAACCTTAGCTCCATTTTATGCTATTAATGAGCAGGACTGAACGAAGAAGCTTCCTCACCTGATGAACTCTTGCTCACCAGGGACCTTACAGGTCAATAGTTTCCTTGAGGATGCACTAATCTTCTCATGTCAGGTTGTTTAAAATTTTATACTTTGTGCTTAATGGGCATGCTTTCAGTAAATGTTTAATGTTTTACTTTAAAATCCTAGAACAGTTTATGAGGGGAGATTTGAGATACTGGAACAATTTCCACTGAAACTGAGATGGGTAAGAGGCGATTTCAAGGTTTTTAAAATTATGAAGAGTTTTGATAGTGGATAGGGAAAGACTATTTGCTCTGGTAGGGTAGTTGGTGCCGAGGATCATCAATTTATAATGAGCAGAGAGGTTAGGAGATATTTATTTACACAGAAGGCTGTTGGCACATTTTCCAGAGGGAGTGGTTGAGTCACAAGCCATTATCATCTTTAAGGGAAAATTGGATAAATATTTGAAACAGAGAAAGATGTAAGACTATGGAGAGAAAATAGGGCAGTGAAATTAGGCAAGAGCCAGGAAAGACACAATAGGCCAAATGGCCTCCTTTTTTACTATAGTCTTCCATTGTTCTATGCACCTGATAAAATCAGTTCTATTGATTTTAAATAAATTGCTTTATCGTTCTATTTATTATTATTTTCTTATTTCCATATTTCTGCAGACCACATTCTCATTGAGCTCAGATTTCATGAACAGGATTTATCAATAAACCTGCATAATCCTTTGTACCATCTCCATATTTTATTGCTCTTGATTCAGTTTTCATTTATATCTTTCCAGTAGATTAAAGAAACTGAACTGTTTGTCCTGATGTGACCAGGGGCAACCATTTTTAGTGAAGGGGAAAGTAAAATTGGGAAATATCTGAACATCAATATTTACTGATTTTTATTTTATGTAAATTTAAACTTCATAGTGGTATCTTCTCTTTTAACTGTATGATAGGCCAGAGTCTCTTCAGCTGTGATGGTGATTAAGTTGATTTAGAAAGAACGGATTCAGAATTTAAGACATATAATTTATATATACTCGTCAAGCTCCCGTGGCGTTGCACATAGAGTCAAGACCAAGTGCAATATTCAGGTCAGTCAGTGGGGGGGTGGGGGGGGGGATAATTGGTTTTAGGTGGGAGTGGAGGAGGTGGTGAGCGGGGAGGGAAAAATGGGGAGCAGGGGCAGAGGAGGAAATTGAGCAGGGTAAAGTAATAGCAACTGGGGGTGGAGGGGAAGGGTGTTATTTTATTCATTCTGCATTTTTATTCAAAGGTGCCTGTATCCTATCTTGCAGCAAGTCCTGCTCCCCATCACACCTCCTCCCCTTGCTGACTTATATTTGCTGCCAGTCCCCCAACACTTTCTCATCCTTGTGTTTAAATTATACAGGTGGTGTCGCCCCTTCCTAGCTCTTTAACCTTCTCCAGTCCTACAACCCAACCTCTCCCCTACCACCCAGCCACCCAAATTGTCTGTTCCTCTGACTCTGGCCTCTTCTGCATTCCTCTTTCCCTGGCCTCTTATGCATTCCTCTTTCCCTTCACCCCACCATTGGGAGCCTAGGCCCTACTCTCTGGAATTTTTGCCCTAAACCCTTCGACTTCCCTCTTCTTTCTGACCGTCCTTAAAACCCACCTCTTTGACCACGCTTTTGCACACCACTCCCCCATTCTCTCCTCCTGTGGCTCGGTGTCCATTTTTTTTCTTAACATCTCTGCTATATAAATTGCTTCTTGTTATTTATTTTCAATAAATTTTGAAGTTGAATCTTATGACCCAACTCATAGATTTTAATATATTATAGAAATTGTATTGCACTGGTTTTGAAACAGTACCAGGCTTAGAAAGCCCTAAGCTATCCACTCGTAATGCTGTGCCAAAGGGAATAGGGTTTTAGCAAAATTGCGCACTCTTTCATAAGGCCCAATTTTAATTAACTAGTCATTCCTTTTATTTTTGCTTCACGTTGATGAGAATATAGACAGACTGAAAACAAATAAAAGGCCATAATAACGATCAAAAGTACTAAGGGCTCCAAAATTTAGTGTGTGGGAGTGGCAGAGAGAAGATTGGTGCAGGTGTAAATTGGGAGATATCAAGAATGAATAATTTAGATTAGCTGTGTGAAGGAAAAGAGTCCTAGACAATACGACATGACAGACCAAGATGAAGGGAGTTTGAATAGTGGATAGTGATAAAGATATGCAAATAACAGAACAGAGATCGACTTTGGTTACTTCGGTGATGCAATTTACCTCTTCTTAACCCTCCCTGCAGATTTTTTTCTTTCATTTTGTTTGGTCTTTTAATTTTTACTTTTCTTCCGCTTTTACCTTTTTTATTTTTCTCATGGTTGTGGCTGGCTCAAAGCTCCAGCAGCATTTGATGAGTGTTTCTCTTGCCACACCTCCTCACTTGCTTTTCTTCTCTCGATTTTCCTGCTCCCTCTTGCCCACATACTATTTTGTTTTCTCTCTCTCTGAGCAAACCAACATAGAAGGAAAAGCAGCAAATTAATCACAGATGCATCATAAGAAAGCATGGAACAAGAAAAGGCATTCAAGGCCTTTCTTTCCACAGACCATGTACACTGTAGCCCACTCATTTAATCTCAGTACCAATTGTATCTAATTCCCAGAGACACCTGAGCAAATCTGCAGAATATTGATCTATCCCTATTCAACCTTAGTCTGCTACTCCACATTTCTCTTTCCCTTCTCCAAAACTGCAGCAATGAAGGGATGATTGTCTGAAGCAGTATTTGATTATCTTGGACTATTTCTACCACTCCAATTCTGCTCCAAACATAAAGCGCGGGAGAAGCAGCTGAGAGGAGCACTATAAAGCATAAGAGGAGCAGTGTAGAGCGCGGGAGAAGCGGCTGAGAGGAGCACAGAAAGAGCGGGAGAAGCAGCTGAGAGGAGCACAGAAAGAGCGGGAGAAGCAGCTGAGAGGAGCACAGAAAGAGCAGGAGAAGCGGCTGAGAGGAGCACAAAGAGTGGGAGAAGCAGCTGAGAGGAGCACTATAAAGTGTGGGAGAAGCGGCTGAGAGGAGCACAGAAAGAGCGGGAGAAGCAGCTGAGAGGAGCACAGAAAGAGCAGGAGAAGCGGCTGAGAGGAGCATAAAGAGTGGGAGAAGCGGCTGAGAGGAGCACTATAAAGTGTGGGAGAAGCGGCTGAGAGGAGCACAGAAAGAGTGGGAGAAGCAGCTGAGAGGAGCACAGAAAGAGTGGGAGAAGCAGCTGAGAGGAGCACTATAAAGAGTGGGAGAAGCAGCTGAGAGGAGCACAGAAAGAGTGGGAGAAGCAGCTGAGAGGAGCACAGTAAGCATGGGAGAAGCGGCTGAGAGGAGCAGTGTAAAGTGTGGGAGAAGCGGCTGAGAACACAGAAAGAGCGGGAGAAGCGGCTGAGAGGAGCATTATAAAGCGCGGGAGAAGCGGCTGAGAGGAGCATTATAAAACAAATGCAGGGAAAAATCTGAAAAAAAAATTCTGAATCTGAAAGTGACGTCAGAGCATAAGGAAAAGCGGCAGAGCCGGAGGAATTACGGCTAAGTGTTTAATTTATTATATAAAAAGTCATGTTTAATTTACTATATAATTGAGCTAAGTGTTTAAATTATTATATAATTAAGCTAGGTGTTTAATTAATTAATCAGATCTAAGGGGATAAAATTAAAATGAACTCATTAAAATTCCGGTGCGGACTCAATGGACTGAATGGCCTCCTTCCGTACTGTAACCTTTCTATGAACTAAATAGAAGATATTAACATTAAAGGGTTCCGAATTTCATTCTATTATACATAATAAATAGGAGTTAAGAAAATAATAAAATAAAGAAGTTAATAAAAATAAGACCATAAGAGATAGGAGCAGGAGTAGGCCATTCAGCCCCTCGAGCCTGCTCCGTAATTCTATGAGATCGTGGCTGATCTGATTTTTACCTCAACTCCACTTTCCCACCCTTTCCCCATATCCTTAACTCCCTTGCTGATCAAAAATTTGTCTAACTCAGCCTTGAATGTATTCAATGACTCAGCCTCCACAGCTTTTTGGGGTAAAGAATTCCAAAGATTCACGACCCTGTGGGAGAAGAAATTCCTCCTCATTTCCGTCTTGAACGGGCAACCCCTTATTCTGAGACTATGCCCCCTAGTTTTAGATTCGCCCATGAGGGGTAACATCCTCTCAGCATCTACCCTATCGAGTCCCCTCAGAATCTTGTATGTTTCAATAAGATCTCCTCTCATTCTTCTAAACTCCAATGAGTATAGACCCAACCTGTTCAATCTTTCCTCATAAGACAACCCTTCCATACCCGGAATCAAACGAGTGAATCTTCTCTGAACTGCCTCCAATGCAAGTATGTCCTTCCTTAAATAAGGGCACCAGAACTGTACGCAGTACTCCAGGTGTTGTCTCACCAGTACCCTGTACAGTTGTAGCATGACTTCCCTGCTTTTATACTCCATCCCCCTAGAAATAAAGGCCAATATTCTGTTTGCCTTCCGGATTACCTGCTGCCACCTGTATGTTGACTTTTTGTGTTTCATGTACGAGAACACCCAGATCCCTCTGTACCGCAGCATTTTGTAGTATTTCTCCATTCAAATAATATTTTGCTCTTTTATTTTTCCTCCCAAAGTGGATGACTTCACATTTTCCCACATTGTATTCCATCTGCCAAATTTTTGCCCATTCGCTTAACCTGTCAGTATCCCTTTGCAGACACTTTGTGTCCTCATTGAAACATGCTTTTCCACCTATCTTTGTATTATCAGCAGATTTGGCCACAAGACACTCTGTTCCTTCATCCAAGTCATTGATATATATTGCAAATAGTTGAGGCCCCAGCACTGATCCCTGTGGCACCCCACTAGTTACAGATTGCCATTTTGAAAATGACCCTTTTATTCCGACTCTTTGTTTTCAGTTAGTTAGCCAATCCTCTCTCCACGCCAGTATATTACCCCCAACACCATGAGCTCTTATCTTGTGCAGTAATCTTTTATGTGGCACCTTATCGAATGCCTTTTGGAAATCCAAATACACGGCATCCATTCGTTCCCCTTTATCCACCCTGCCCACTACTTCCTCAAAGAGCTCCAATAAATTTGTCAGACATGATTTCCCCTTCATAAAACCATGTTGACTCTCCTTGATTGTATTATGAGTCTCCAAATGTCCTGCTACTACTTCCTTAATAATGGATTCTAGCATTTTCCCAATGACAGATGTTGGGCTAACTGGTCTGTCTCTTTCTGTCTCACTCCCTTCTTGAATAGGGGTGTTACGTTTGCGGTTTTCCAATCCGCTGGGACCTTTCCAGAATCTAATGAATTCTGGCAGATTACAACCAATGCATCCACTATCTCTGCAGCCACTTCGTTTAAGGCCCTCTGATGCAAGCCATCAGGTCCAGGGGACTTGTCAGCCTTTAGACCCATTAGTTTACCTAGTATTTTTTCTCCAGTGATTGTGATTGTTTTTAGTTCCTCCTTCCCCATTGGCCCTTGATTTTCTACTATTATTGGTATGTTATTAGTGTCTTCTACTGTGAAGACAGATACAAAATATCTGTTCAATTCCTCTGCCATTTCCTTGTTTTCCATTATTATTTCCCCAGTCTCATCCTCTAAGGGACCAATGTTTACTTTTCGCTACCCTTTTCCTTTTTATATACTTGTAGAAGCTTTTACTGTCAGTTTTTATATTTCTTGCTAGTTTACTCTCATAATTTATTTTCTCCCTCATTATTATTCTTTTAGTCATCCTTTGCTGGTTTTTAAAGTTTTCCCAATCTTTGGGCTTACCAGTAATCTTTGCCATGTTGTATGCTTTTTCTTTTAACCTGATACCATCCTTGACTTCCTTCATTAGCCATGGTTGGTTCACCCTTTTTGTGGAGTCTTTCCCCCTCACAGGGATATATTTTTGTTGCGAGTCATAAAATATCTTTTTAAATGTTTGCCACTGCTTATCCACCATCATACCATCTAATCTGTTTTCCCAGTCCACTTTAGCCAATTCCGCCCTCATTCCTGTATGATTGCCCTTATTTAAGTTTAATACAATAGTTTCAGACCCAAGATCTTCGCTCTCAAACTGGATGTGAAATTCTATCATGTTATGATCACTGCTTCCCAAGGGATCCTTTTCTTTGAGATCATGAATTAATCCTGTTTCGTTAACCATTACCAGATCCAAATGGCCTGTTCCCTGGATGATTCCCCGACATATTGGTCTAGGAAACAGTCCCTAATACACTCTATGAACTCCTCCTCAGGGCTATTTTTGCCAATTTGATTTGTCCAATCTATGTGAAAGTTAAAATGATTATTGCATTAACTTTTTTACAAGCCCCCCTTATTTCCTGATTTATATTTTGCCCTACAGTGTAGCAACTGTTAGGGGGTCTATGTACTACTCCCACCAGTGATTTCTTTCCCTTGCTATTTCTTACCTCCATCCAAATTGATTCGACATGTTGATCTTCTGAGCCAAGATCATTTCTCACTATTATACCAATTTTATCCTTTATTACCGGAGCTACCCCACCACCTTTACCTTTTTTCCTCTCCTTACGAAATGTTAAATAACCCTGAATATTTAGCTCCCAACCTTAGTCACCTTGCAACCACGTCTCAGTAATGGCCACGAGATCATACCCATTTGTTTCTATTTGTGCTGTCAATTTATCTATCTTAAAACAAGGCTAATTAGCTACAAATTAATCGGAAATCAAGCTAAATCCATTTACCAAATATAATCTAGATCTCCGGTAATTGTATTATATCTAGAACTAAATTAATACTAATAAATAAAAACTAGAAATGGCAGTACAGGCTATGTGTCGGGACTGTGGGAGTTTGTGGACAGTGAGACTGTCTCGCATTGCCTCAGAGTCCTTGGGCTGGAGTGCAAGTTAGAGACACCCCTACATATAAGCAAGAGGGATGAATTTATGGAAGTTTTCATCAGAGTAAAGTCACACCTAAGAGGAAAACTCAGGTACAGGAAGGGGAGAGGGTGACTGTTAGTCAGCAGGGTAAGGGGAATCAAGGGAAGATAGAGAAGAAGGACTCGCAGACACTGGTCCTGTCCAACAGGTACAATGTACTTACTAACTGTGAGGCTAAAGGTGTAGGCTGCGGGGTGGACACCCAGAATGCTAACCATGGCACCGTAGAGCAGGAAGCAGTCCAAGGTGGGGAGGAGCAGACTAGAAAGATTGTTGTCATAGGGGATTCGATAATTAGGGGGATAGATAGCATCCTTTGCAGTCGCGACCGAGAGTCCAGGAGAGTGTGTTGCCTACCTGGTACAAAGGTAATGGATATCTCGGAGGAACTGGATAGGAACTTGGGAAAGGAGGGGGATGATCCAGTTGTCATGGTCCATGTTGGGACCAATGACATAAGGAAGAAAAGGGAGGAGGTCCTGCTAAGGGAATATCAGAAGTCAGGAACTAAATTAAAAAGCAGGACCTCACGGATGGTAACCTCAGGATTACTACCCATGCCACTTGCTAATTGGCATGGGGTAGACAGATTAGGAAGGTGAATGCATGGCTGAAAGAGTGGTGTAATAAGGAGGGGTTCCATATTATGGGACACTGACACCAATACTAGAACAGGAAGGAGCTGTACCCCTGGGATGGGCTCCACCTGATCCGGAATAGGACCAGTGTCCTAGTGGAAGGGGTAAATAGGGCTACTGATAGGACTTTAAACTAATTAGAAGGGGGAAGGAATCTGGTGAAAATAACATAAGTCTGAAGATAAAAGAAATAGGAGAGGAGAGTAAAGGTCAGACCAAGGTAAGGAACAAGGGTAACATAAACAGTCAGGGAATAAATACAGTTATAGAACATGAGTACAAAATGACTGTTAAAAATAAAGTGAGGGGAACAATTATTAAAAACAAATTAAATTGCCTGTACAGCAATGTGGACAGCATCCGGAACTAGAAGCTATAATATGCAGGGAGGAGCCAGATGTAGGGATAACTGAAACATGGCTACATAAAGAACAGGACTGGCAATTAAATATTGAAGGATGTAATGCAGTTAGAAAGGATAGTGAAAGAAGGGGGAGTGGAGTAGCTGTACTAATTAGAGACATCATAATGGCAATAGAGAAAAGGGACATAAGTAATATTAAGATAGAAATAGAATCCATGTGGATTGAGACAAAGAATAAGAAGAAATCGATCACGTTAATAGGGGTATTCTACAGACCGCCTAATAGTGGAAGGGAAGTGGGGGAACAAATATGTAGACAAATCTATGAAACGAGTAAAAAAAAATCGAATAATAATCAAGGGAGATTTCAGCTACCCCCAAATAAACTGGCAAGAGGTAGGGAAAGGGGAAAAGGTAATGGAATTTTTTCAGTGTGTACAGGACTCTTTTCTTACCCAATATGTGAGAAGCCCAACAAGAGAGGAATCACTGCTGGATCTAGCAATGGGAAATGAACCGGAGCAGAAAAGAGAAGTAAGCATAGGGGAACATCTAATCAATAGCGATGATAACATAATAAGGTTTAAAGTAATGATTGAGAAAGACATAAGTAAGACAAAGTCCAAAGTAATAAATTGGAAAAAAAGCTCATTTTGAGGGGATGAGAATGGAACTTGGGAAGATAAACTGGAAAAAAATGTTGATAGACAAAGAGATAGGACAGCAGTGGGAAATATTTAAAACGGTGATCAATAGAGTTCAGGAGAAATCTATTCTTTTTTTAAAAAGACAAGAACAAACTAGCCAATAATGAAAGACCATGGGGGTGATTTTAACCCCCAAGAACGGGTGGGTTGGGGGTGGGTGAGAGTTGAAAATAGTTGTTTTTTTGGGTTGCAACTGCAAAATTTTCAGACTTTGCATTCCCAGTGGGAAGCCTGTACTTTTACGCGCCCAAGTTAAACCCAGGTTGTGGTCACGACCCAAAAAATAACAACTTTCAACTCCCACCCGCCCCCAACCCACCTGTTCTTGGTGGTTAAAATCACCATCCATGGATCAATAAAGAGACAAAGGTAAAATTGAAACAAACAAAAAAGGCATTCTCTAAGTACATAACAGAAATGCAGTGTATTTTTAAAATGGTGAGAGATTGGGAAATGTCGATGTTCAAAGGGACCTGGGTGTCCTTGTACATGAGTCACTGAAAGCTAACATGCAGGTGCAGCAAGCAATTTGGAAGGCAAAAGGTATGTTGGCCTTTATTATAAGAGGATTTGAGTACAGGACTAAAGATGTCTTACTGCAATTATATAGGGCCTTGGTGAGACCACACCTGGAGTATTGTGTACAATTTTGGTCTCCTTATCTAAGAAAGGATATACTTGCCATAGAGAGATTGCAATGAAGGTTCACCAGACTGATTCCTGGGATGGCGGGATTGTCGTATGAGGAGAGATTGAGTAGACTAGGCCTGTATTCTCTAGAGTTTAGAAGAATGAGAGGTGATCTCATTGAAACATACAAAATTCTTACAGGGCTCGACAGGGTAGATGCAAAGAGGATGTTTCCCCTGGCTGGGGAGTCTAGAACCAGGGGTCACAGTTTCAGAATAAAGGATCAGCCATTTAGGACTGAGATGAGGAGAAATTTCTTCACTCAGAGGGTGGTGAATCTTTGGAATTCTCTACCCCAGAGGGCTATGGAGGCTCAGTCATTCAGTACATTCACAACAGAGATCGATAGATTTCTAGATATTAAAGGCATCAAGGGATATGGGGATGGTGCAGGAAAATGGCATTGAGGCAGAAGATCAACCATGATCTTGTTGAATGGCGGAGCAGGCTCGAGGGGCTGGATGGCCTACTCCTCCTAATTCTTATGTTCTTATGATATACTTATCAGGAAAGATTAAACAGGCTGGGGCTCTTTTCTCTAGAAAAAAGAAGGCTTAGGGGTGACCTGATAGAGGTCTTTAAGATAATGAAAGGGTTTGATAGGGTAGACGTAGAGAAAATGTTTCCACTTGGGAATTCAAAATTAGAGGTCATCAATATAAGATAGTCACTAATAAATCCAATAGGGAATTCAGGAGAAAGTTTTTTACCTAAAGAGTGGTAAGAATGTGGAACCCCTCACCACAAGGAGTAGTTGAAGTAAATAGCATTGATGCATTTAAGGGGAAGCTAGATAAGCATACGAAGGAGAAAGGAATAGAAGGGTTTGCTAATAGAGGTAGATGAAGTAGGGAGGGAGGAGGCTTGTGTGGAGCATAAACACCGGCATTGACCAGTTGGGCTGAATGGCCTGTTTCTGTGCTGTAGAATCGCCGTGACTTATTTTGTAGGGGATTCGTACTTGAGTCCAAATCGGTAGGCTGCAGGCCAATTTAGATAAATTATGACATGGACCCATGTATAACAGATGTCCTTCAATGTGAATGACTGTGGTATAATAGATTTGGGGTTGGGACACTTGAGATATGTTTATACCATGCAGAGCTCCCATTAAAGATAAGAATTCTGGTGTAATAGTTAATAGCTCATTAGGAATGCACAAGCATTGTAAGGTAGCTATAGAGAAGGCAAAAATAGGGTTTTAGGTTATATAGCTAGGACAATCGAGCATAAAAAAAACAGCACTATACTTAAGCTATATAAAGCTTTGGTACATCCGCTCTTGAGTATTGAGTCTAATTTTAGTCCTTGCAGTGGCAATGAATATCAAGGAGAAGATGCAGAGGAAGTTGACGAGAATGATACCTAGCTTTAGGGCTCTTAGCTATCAGAATAGGTTCCAAGAGTTAGAGCTATTTACTTTAGTGAAACACAGGCTTAGATTTTTAAAATTCTGATGGGCTTGATTACAATCCAGTTGGATAGGTTATTTGAAATGGAGAGGCAGTGGGAACTAGGGAACACTTACAAAAAATCCTTAGGCAAAGAGTTAGGGGCGATTCCAGGAAGTATTTCTTTTCACAGAGAGTCATTGCCCTCTGGAACAAACTACTTAAATGTGCAGTGGCATGAATTGTTACAGTCTCTGAAGAGGAGCTTGATAAGTTGCTAAGTGAAGAGGACATTTCCAGTTATAATGGGTAAGTTGCTAGTTAGCTGGGATTTGAGGAGTTATGGCCTACTACAGTCTCATGAAGCATTACTTGATTGCCTAAGGGAGTCAGAGAGGAATTTCCTGGAGTTTTTCTTATATTGGCTTTAAGTTTTGCCTCTCCCAGGAGATTGCATGTTGAGTCAATAGTATATATGGTTGTGCTGTGTCTTGATGGTGCTGGGTTGCTGGGCCTGATGGTCTTTTCCTGCCCTTTTTCTTTATGCTTGTATGAGTTATTGGCATCAACTTTTTTGCTGCAAAACCGTTCCACGTATCACATTTTCTAATCTTGCTTGTTAATTTTAAACCCATGTGTTCTAGTTTTGCGCTCACGACCCAAGTCAAATAACCTGCTTACATCTATGATGTGTTACCTTTCAGCCTTTTAAAGACCTGGTTCATGTGCTCTCCAATATTCTCCACTGAAAACAACGTCAACTCTGCAGGAACGTCTTCATAGCTTAGAACCCCAAGTCCTGGAATCATCCCTGTTGCTCATCTTTGAACGGGGGTGCAACGAAGGTTCACTAGATTGATTCCTGGGATGAGAGGGTTGTCCTATGAGGAGAGATTATGTAGAATGGGCCTGTATTCTTTGGAATATGGCCCACTCCTGTTCCTATTTCTTATGTTCGTGAACCTGCTCCATTGTTCCTTCAAACTTTGGGTGCACAAAATTCAACACAGTATTATTCTAAATGTGGCTCACCAGTGATCTATACAAGATTAAATTCATTCAGGGCACTATCACATTCAGAAGGAGGATAAAGGGAGCCTATAGTTTTCAGCAGATAATTTGGCAAGACTCCGTGGAGATGGTGTTAACTTGAACAGCGAAGCAAGGCAGAAACGCTCAGTTGTCTTGTTTGATAATTTATCCCCTAGTGCATTACAATTGTTGCTGATTAAATAAGATGGAATTGACTGCAGCTGCACTCTAATGATGCAATTGTTTAGAGTTTTTCATTATAGTCCTAAAGAGAGAAAATAACTTCCAGCAAAAGATACACTACTCTGTAGAAGTGTTCCAACTGGTAATTTGACAAGCTAGCAAGTTTAATGATTTGATTTCATGTTTAAAATTTCTTTAAACAAAAACATTGTAAGAAAACCTAATTTTAATCATGCAACCTATTTTGTTTTCCAAAACACAGTCCAAGTTGCTGATTGTTAGAGAAAACTCTGAAGTACTCATCTGACTTCCTAAGGTGAAGCTTAGCTGCCTAAAAGCTACAAGTGATGTTAGTGCTTTTGACTTGCAGTACAGTTTGAACTTTTTTTGATGATCCAGACTTCAGGTTTGGGGAGTTATACCAATAAATAAAGGAAGAAATGCTGCAAAACATAAATACGTTTATATTTGTATTTTAGAGTCATCCACCATTTTTATTCATGACAATTACGAAGGCAGAACATCCCAATGGCTAATACTGACTCCAAGTACATTAGTGGCAGAATCATAAGCATCTCATTGGAGAAAAGGTTTTTTATTCTACCATTTGAAACATAGAAGTGCTCACGGTTTATTTGTCAGTTAACTAAGGAGAGATTGCAGTTGTCGCATAGACAACCAATTTCCTGCATCTTAAACAAAAGCAAAATACTGTGGTTGCTGGAATTCTGAAACAAAAACAGAAAATCTGAGAAATACTCAACCGGTCAGGTAGCATCTGTGAAGAGAGAAACAGAGTTAACGTTTCAGGTAGATGACTTTTCGTCAGAACCGGAAAGAGTTAGAGATTTAACAGTTTTTAAGCAAGTACAGAGTCAGGCAAAGGGTGGGGGTGGGGAGGGAGGAAAGAACAAGAATGAGATGGTCAGGAGAGCACAGAGAGCTGCAGAGCAGGGAAAACAAAGTCAGGGAAAATTTGCAAAAGTGACGTCACAGTCGATGTAGTGGAGAAGCCTGTGAAAGTGGAAGTAAGTCAATTTAATATACACTCTATAATATTAACTGCAGTTGGTTATCATTGATTGAGAAATAACTATCCTAAAAAAGGATAAAGAAATAATAAATAGGAGTTAAATAACTGAAAAATAACATGAGGCATATATATATAATATATATGTGTAGACTCTAAATAGAATGGAGGGACAGCTGAAACCCATTGCCTGCAATTCCTGTGCCATGTGGGAACTCCAGGACATGATAGGTGTCCTGGGTGACCATGTGTGTAGGAAGTGCCTCCAGTTGCTCGAGCTCAAAGTTTCTGAGCTTGAGGAGTGGCTGGAATCACTGCAGGGCATACGGGAGGCTGAGAATTTCCTGGATTGTACATTCCAGGAGGTGGTCACTCCACAGCCACAGAGAGCTCAGAACAGTAGGTGGATGGCCATCCGGCAGAGTAGGAAGAGGCGGGCAGTGTAGGAATCCACCGGGACTGTGTGTCACTCACTAACCGGTTTTCAGTATTGAATACCGGTGAGGGTGATGACTCCTTGAAGGAGTGCAGTCCGGAGCATGGCACCATGGGGCAAAGAATCGCACAGGGAACTGTAGAAATACAATAGTTATAGAGGATTCAGTGGTCGGGGTTGGGGGGGGGCTGCAGACAGGTGTTTCTGCAACCGCCCAACGTGAGTCCCGCATTATGTGTTGCCTCCCCAGTGCCAGGGTAAAGGACATCACTGGGGAGGGTACAGAACATTTTGAGGGGAGAAGGGGAACAGCCAAAAGTCGTGGTCCATGTGGGAACCAATGACATAGGAAGAAAAAGGGTTGAGGTCCTGCAGTCAGAGTTTCAGGAGCTAGGAAGGAAGTTAAAAAGCAGGACCTCAAAGATGGTAATCTGTGGATTACTCCCAGTGCCACACGCTAGTGAATATAGGAATAGTAGGATAAGATGGGTTAATGCGGGCTGGAGAAATGGTGCAGAAGGAAGGGCTTCAGATTCCTGGAGCATTGGGACCAGTTAGAAACATAGGCCATTTAGCCCCTCGAGCCTGTTCTGCAGGAGGGATCTGTTCAAGATGGATGGGTTGCACTTCAACAGAGCTGGGACCAATGTCCTCGTGGGAAGGTTATCTAGTGCTGTGGCAGCTGGATGGGCACCAGGATGAAACATTAGAGAGGAGAAACAAATAGCACTAGAGTAAAGAATAGTTCAGAAATAGGAGAGATCAGACAGGGGATAAATGCGAAGCAGTCTAAGATGAATTTGGAGTGCATGTGGATAAATGCACGTAATGTAGTAAATAAGGTTTGAGTTACAGGCACAAGTCGCCGCCGCATGGGACTATGATATAGTGGTAATACAGAGACCTGGCACAAAAAAGGGGAGGATTTGGTACTTAATATTCCTGGCTACAAGGCATTCAGGAAAGATAGGAAAGAAAGAAGGGAATGGCAGTATTTATCAAAGAAACTATTATAGCACTGGAAAGGGATGATGTAGCTGAGGGGTCAAAAAAAGAATCTATTTGGTTAGAATTAAGGAACAATAGAGAGCTATTAGGCTACTGGGGGTATAATAGGCTACCAAATAGTGGGAAGGAAATAGAGAAGCAAATTTGCAGGCAAATTATAGAAAGATGCAAGAACTATAGAGTAGTGATAATGGGGGATTTTGATTATCCCAATATTGACTGGGATTGTAACAGTGTTAAGGGCAAAGAGGGGAAGGAATTCCTGAAATGTATACAAGAGAACTTTCTTGAGCAGTGTGTTTCCAGCCCAATGAGGAAGGAAGCAGTACTGGATCTAGTTCTGCACATTTTAGTGGAGGAGTTTTTGGGGAACAGTGATCATAATATCATTAGGTTTAGAATAGTTATAGAAAAGGACAAGGAGCAATCAAGCATAAAAATACTTAACTGGAGGAGGGCTATTTTCAGTGAGTTAAAAAGAGATCTTACCCTGGTGGATTGGAATCAGAAATTGTTTGGCAAAACAGTAATTGAACAATGGGAGGCCTTCGAGGAGGAGTTGGTTCGGGTACAAAGAAGACACATTTCCACGAGGGGGACAGGAAGGACATCCAAAGCTAGAGCTCCCTGGATGACTAAAGATATAGGATTAAAATGAAAGAGAAAAAGGAGGCTTATGTCAAATATGAGGTCCATAACACAGTAGAGAACCAAACTGAATACAGAGGAGATCTAAGAAAGGAAATAAGAGGGGCAAAGAGAGAGTATGAGAATAGATTAGTGGCTAACATAAAAGGGAGCCCAAAAGTCTTTTATAAACATATAAATAGTAAAAGGTTAATCAAAGAAAGGGTGGGGCCGATTAGGGACAAAAAAGGAGATCTTCTTGTGGAGGCAGAGGATATGGCTGAGGTACTAAATGAATACTTTGCATCGGTCTTCACTAGAGAAGAGGATGCTGCCAATATAGCAGTAAAGGAGGAGGTAGTAGCGATATTGGATGGGATAAAAATAGACAAAGAGCAGGTACTTAAAAGGTTGGCAGTACTCAAAGTAGAAAAGTCACCCGGTCCAGATGGGATACATCCTAGGCTACTGAGGGAAGTAAGGGTGGAAATTGCAGAGGCTCTGGCCACAATCTTCCAATCCTCCTTAGATATGGGGGCAGTGCCAGAGGACTGTAGGATTGCAAATGTTACACCCCTGATCAAAAAAGGGGAGAGGGATAAACCCAAGAATTACAGACCAGCCAGCCTAACATCGGTGGTGGGGAAACTTTTAGAGACAATAATCTGGGACAAAATTAATTGGCACTTGGAAAAGTATGGGCTAATAAATGAAAGCCAGCACGAATTTGTTAAAGGAAAATCGTGTTTGACTAACTTGATTGAGTTCTTTGATGAAGTAACGGAGAGGGTTGATGAGGGTAATGCGGTTGATGTGTATATGGACTTTCAAAAGGCATTTGATGAAGTACCAGATCATAGACTTGTTAGCAATATTGAAGCAAATGAGATTAAAGGGACCCCAGTGGCAGCGTGGATACAAAATGGGCTAAGAGACAGAAAGCAGAGAATAGTGGTGAATGATTGTTTTTCAAACTGGAGAGAAGTATACAGTGATGTTTCCCAGGGGTTGGTATTAGGACCACTGCTCTTTTTGATATATATTAATGACCTGGACTTGAGTATACAAGGTATCATTTCAAAGTTTGCAGATAACACGAAACTCTGAAATATAGTAAACAATGTGGAGGATAGTAACAGACTTTAGAAGGACATAGACAGGCTGGTGAAATGGGCAGACACTTTTTGGCAGATGAAATTTAAAGCAGAGGAGTGTGAAGTGATGCATTTTGATCGGAAGAATGAGGCAATGCAATATAAATTAAATGGTACAATTTTAAAGGACGTGCAAGAACAGAGACACTTTGGGGTGCACATATACAAACCTTTGAAGGTGGCAGGACAAGTTGAGATGGCTCTTAAAAAAGCATTTGGGGTCCTTGGCTTTGTTAATAGGGGCATAGAGTACAAGAGCAAGGAGGTTATGCTAAACCTTTATAAAACACTGATTAGGTCTCAGTTGGAGTATTGTGTCCAATTCTGGGCACCACATACTTGAGGAAGGATGTCAAGGCCTTAGAAAGGGTGCAGAAAAGATTTACTAGAATGGTACCAGGGATGAGGGACTTCAGTTATATTGAGAGACTGGAGAAATTGGGGATGTTCTCCTTAGAGCAGAGAAGGTTAGAAGGAGATTTGATCGAGGTGTTCAAAATCATGAAGGATTTTGATAGAGTAAATAAGGAGAAACTGTTTCCAGTGGCAGAAGGGTCGATAACCAGAGGACACAGATTTAAGGTGATTGGCAAAAGAACCAGAGGTGACATGAGGCAACGTTTTTTTACGCAGCGAGTTGAAATGATCTGGAATGCACTGCTTGAAAGGGTGGTGGAAGCAGATTCAGTAGTAACTTTTGAAAGGGAATTGGATAAATACTTGAAGGGAAAAGTTTTACTGGACTTTGGGTAAAGAGAAGGGGAGTGGGACTCATCGGAATAGCTCTTTCAAAGAGCTGGCACAGGCATGATGGACCGAATGGCCTCTCTGTACTGTTCCATACTATGAAACTATTATACTATGAACAAAGGGGAAGGTTCGTGATAGTTTAAGTTCTAAGTGCTGCCTCTACAATGTTAGACCCTGCTGTACTGGTTGCAGTCTCTCTGTTACCTCTTTGACAAATTGTAGTAACAAATTCCTCAACATTCAGAAATAAGATTCAACATGTTCTATTTTCTTCACCATCCACTAGAGCTAAATGCATGTTCATTTTCTACAGTACAAAAATGCCATCAAATCATAATTTAACAATCATTATATTGTGATACTAAATCCATGATTGCGCTGCATTTGTCTTCTCTCGTAATATTTGTAAACTGTGATCATCATGAAGTATACATTCGTTATTTGTCTTGAAGCAGAAAAGAAAGCTTTCCTGTAGATTTTTGAAGGGTTTGCCCATGAATGGACATGAGAATTGAATAAAAAGTCACTATGTATGTTGTGTAGGCATTGTACTTTTTTCTTTTTCTCTTCTGCCTTTTGATTTGATAATGCTGGTACAGGATAATATTGCATCACTAATCATGCTTGGCAGAGGCACCATTGTTATAATAACCTTGGTAGTAATAACTTCACTGCTAAAACTGCTCACTAGAAGATTTTGCTGAAGTAGATAGATTGATTCCAAGTCATCTGAATCATTCTTTTGAGAACAGGATCACTTCTTGGCATTTTCTGTTCCAGGAACTACTTTTCCATGTAATCTCTGTAATAATCATGCCCCTTTAATTGAGAATTACTTCCCTTTGTAGATAGAATTCATAGTTTTTTTTTAAACTTTGTGTGGATTAGCAGGTGTCATTTATGGGTTCCTCTATCTCCAGTGATTATATCTATCTTTATCAGCTGTATGATTATGATTTGACTCTCTCAGTTGACCAAATAATTGAACAAAGTGTGATTATCTACTCCATTGTTCCTTTCCATAAAGTGAGATGACACCGAACTTAAAAACAAAAAGTTCACTGCACTTAATTATGTGCAAAATAATTTGTTGCTCAGCTTTAGCAGTGCATGTTCTGTGTTCTTTTGTAAACATAATTATCTAGCTGATAGACAGTCTGGAGTCTGCAGTACAGTTGTGATGTTAAGCTGCTAAAATGGAACTGTATCTGACCTGGCCTAATCTTTGAAAGGCCACTGCTCAGGTACTCCTTGTGGGGAAGTGATCTAAATAAGACCATCTTGAAATGTCAGAAAAAAAAACATTAATATCTTTTTTAATATATAATATATATATTTATATTTTAAGAGTGTTCATTTGTAATTTGCTGGTATTGTGTGCTACAGATATATAATGGCGCAGAATTTGCTGGAGCGGGGCATCTCGCTGCATGCCCTGTTAGTTTGACTTTTTCCTGTACCCGTCAGCTCGAAAATCTTTTGCCTTGTAAGTTGCTGGAAGTGCGAGCTGATAACAGGACACCTGGGGTCTTAGTGAAAGAAGGGACCAACAGTCTGTCTCCTTAACCAATGAGATTTAAGGATTGAGAAAGAAACAGAGGGATGACAGAGAATGAGGGTGAATTAGAGTCAAATCAGGTACAGAAAGTGAAATAAAGAGCGGGAAAGAAAGATTGACTGTGCCTAATCATATTATGATTTTCTAAGTGCCCTGTTACTACATCCTTAATATTGGAATCTAGCATTTTCCCCACTACTGATGTCAGGCTAACTGGCCTATAACTCCCTGTTTTCTCTCTCCCTCCTTTCTTGAATAGTGGGGTTATATTTGTTACCTTCCAATCCACGGGGACCGTTCTAGAATCTAGTGAATTCTGGAAGATCAAAACCAATGCATCCACTATCTCTGCAGCCACCTCTTTTAGAACCCGAGAATGTAGGCCTTCAGGTCCAGGGGATTTGTTGGCTTTTAGTCCCATTACTTTCTCCTGTCTTTTTTTTCTTTACTAATCTTAATTACTTGAAGTTCCTCACTCTCATTAGACCCTTGCTTCCCCACTATTTCCAGTATGTTTTTTGTGTCCTCTATTGTGAAGACAGATACAAAATATTTGTTTATCGTCTCTGCCATTTCCTTATTCCCCATTATAATTTCTCCTGTCTCTGCCTCTAAGGAACCCACGTTTACTTTCACTAATCTCTTCCTTTTTACATACCTGTAGAAGCTCTTACAATCTGTTATTATATTTCTTGCTAGTTTACTCTGATATTCAATTTGCTCCCTCTTTATCAATTTCTTGGTCATCCTTTGCTGATTTCTAAATCCTTCCCAATCCTCAGGCTTACCACTCTTTTTGGCAACATTGTAAGCCTCTTTTAATCTTATACTATCCTTAGTTTCTCTAGTTATCCACGGTTGGATCATTTTTCCCTTGGAGTTTTTATTTCTTAAGGGAATGCATATTCATTGAGAATTATGACTTATTTCTTTAAATGTTCGCCATTGTTTATCTACACTCATACCTTTTAATCTAATTTCCCAATCTACCTTAGCCAACTTGCCCCTCATACCTGCGTGATTGGCTTTGTTTAAATTTAAGACCCTAGTTTCAGACTTAACTACATCACTTTCAGGCTCAATATGAAATTCTATCGTATTATGATCACGCTTCCCCAAAGGGTCCTTAACTATAAGATTACTAATTAACCCTGCCTCATTACATAATACTAGATCTAAAATAGCCTGTTCCCTACTTGGCTCCTTGACATATTGTTCTAGAAAACTGTTTTGAATGAATTCCATGAACTCGTCCTCCAGAACTACTAATGCCAATTTGGTTTGCCCAGTCAATATGAAGATTAAAGTCCCCTACGATTATTGCATTACCCTTGTTACATGCTCTTCTAATTTCCTGATTTATACTCTGTCCAACACTAACTATTGTTAGGCGACCTATAAACTACTCCCACCAATGTTTTCTGCCCCTTGTTATTTCTTAGCTCCACCCATACTGATTCCGCATCCTGATTTTCTGAGCTAAAATCTTTTCTCACTACTGCCTTTATCTCATCCTTTTGTATCAGGGCTACCCCCCCCCCCCCCCGCCCATCTTTTCCATTTTGCCTATCTCTTCTAAAAGTTAAGTACCCTGGAATATTTAGTTCCCAACCTTGGTCATCCTGCAACCATGTCTCACTAGTGGCTACTAGATCAAACCCATCTATCTCTATGTGTGCCATTAATTCATCTATCTTGTTACGAATGCTACATGCATTCGGATATAGCGCCTTTAATTTTAACTTTTTACAATTCTTCTCTGATATGACCTTAGTCACTAATGGCCGATCACCTTTGTTAAATTCTCTGTCCCTTCCTGACACACGGCTTGTTTTTACCCAAATCGCTACTCTGCTCCACAGCCTTGACTTTCCTCTTCAGAGTTATAAATTTACCTTTACCTGAACCCTCCCCCCATTTTATTAGTTTAAAGCCCTATCTACCCCCCTAGTTAATCGATTTGTCAGGACACTGGTCCCAGCCTGGTTTCAGTGCAGGCCGTCCCAACGGAACAGCTCCCTCTTTCCCCAGTACTGTGCCAGTGCCCCGTGAATTGAAAGCCCTGCTGCCCACACCACTCTTTGAGCCATGCATTTAACCATCTAATCTGTTTGTCCCTATGCCAATTTGCATGTGGCTCAGGTAGTAATCCAGAAATTATTACCTTTTGAGGTTCTGCTTTTTAATTTGGACCCTAACTCTTCAAACTCCCTCAGCAGAACCTCATTCCTAGATCTACCTGTGTCGTTCGTTCCTAAGTTGTCCACAACAACTGGATCCTCCCCCTCATGCTTCAAGTTCTTCTCCAGCCACGAGGAGATGCCCTTAACTCTGGAACTGGGCAGGCAACACAGCCTTCGGTACTCCTGGTCGTAGCTGCAGAGTACAGTATCTATCCCCCTGACTATAGTATCTCCTGACACTGCCACATTCCTTTTTACTTCCCCCACTTGAATGGCCTCCTGTACCATGGTGCCATGGTTAATTTGCCTATCCTCCCTGCAGTCTTTGTTCTCATCCACGCAGGTAGCAAGTACCTTGTATCTTTTGGACAAGGGCAAAGGCTAACTCTCCTTTACCACTGCATCTGGGGTCCCCATACCTGCCGACTCGTAGTCACATCCTCCTGTCCTTGACCACTAACCAAATCTAAACCACTGCCTAACCTAAGGGGTGTGACTGTCTCCTGGGTCAAATTGTCCTGGTAACTCTCCCCCTCCCTGATGTATCGCAATGTCTGCAACTCGGACTCCAGTTCAACAACTCTGAGCCGAAGTTTCCTGATTTGCAGACACTTACTGCGGATGTAGTTGTCTGGGATCACGCTGCTTCCCACAAACCCCCACATGTTGCAGTTACGGCACCAATAACCTGCTCAGCGATGCTCAGTTTGGGTTCCGCCAGGACCACTCGGCTCCAGACCTCATTACAGCCTAGGTCCAAACATGGGCAAAAGAGCTGAATTCCAGAGGTGAGGCGAGAGTGACTGCCCTTGACATCAAGGCAGCATTTGACTGAGTGTGGCACCAAGGAGCCCTAGTAAAATTGAAGTCAATGGGAATCAGGGGGAAAACTCTCCAGTGGCTGGGGTCATACCTAGCACAAAGGAAGATGGTAGTGGTTGTTGGAGGCCAATCATCTCAGCCCCAGGACATTGCTGCAGGAGTTCCTCAGGGCAGTGTCCTTGGCCTAACCATCTTCAGCTGCTTCATCAATGACCTTCCCTCCATCATAAGGTCAGAAATGGGGATGTTCGCTGATGATTGCACAGTGTTCAGTTCAGTTCCATTCGCAACCTCTCAGATAATGAACCAGTCCATGCCCGCATGCAGCAAGACCTGGACAACATCCAGGCTTGGGCTGATAAGTGGCAAGTAACATTCGCGCCAGACAAGTGCAATGACCATCTTCAACAAGAGAGCGTCTAATCAACTCCCCTTGACATTCAACGGCATTACCATCGCCGAATCCCCCACCATCAACTTCCTGGGGGTCACCATTGACCAGAAACTTAACTGGACCAGCCACACAAATGCTGTGGCTACAAGAGCAGGTCAGAGGCTGGGTGTTCTGCGGCGAGTGACTCACCTCCTGACTCCCCAAAGCCTTTCCACCATCTACAAGGCACAAGTCAGGAGTGTGATGGAATACTTTCCACTTGCCTGGATGAGTGCAGCTCCAACAACACTCGAAGCTCGACACCATCCAGGACAAAGCAGCCCACTTGATTGGCACCCCATCCACCACCCTAAACATTCACTCCCTTCACCACCGGCACACTGTGGCTGCAGTGTGTACCATCCACCGGATGCACTGCAGCAACTCACCAAGGCTTCTTCGACAGCACCTCCCAAACCCGCGACCTCCACCACCTAAAAATACAAGGGCAGCAGACACATGGGAACAACACCACCTGCACACACCACCATCCCGACTTGGAAATATATCGCTGTTCCTTCATCGTCGCTGGGTCAAAATCCTGGAACTCCCTTCCTAACAGCACTGTGGGAGAACAGTCACCACACGGACTGCAGCGGTTCAAGAAGGCGGCTCACCACCACCTTCTCAAGGGCAATTAGGGATGGGCAATAAAAGCTGGCCTCGCCAGTGACACCCACATCCCATGAACAAATTTTAAAAAAACACCACTGCATTGCCATCTCTGTCTAATCTTGTTTTATTTATTTACTTAGTTTTTATGTAATTAATTCACTTGGTTTATTTTTAGTTATTTTTAAAATTTATTTATCTAGTTTAAGTTTTTAATTTAATAAAGTATTAGCAAGTTATAGGTTCCAATTTAAACCATTCCCCTAGCAGAAAAATGTAGTACTCACCAGCCAGTCACCAGCCAGCTGTCCTCTGATGTCATCTTTCAGACTTCTGCCTGTGTTTGAGTTGTCTCAGCTTTATGTCCCCGCTCTGCTTTCGGTCGCTGGTTCTGCTCCTTCTGCTCTCGGGCCTCTGCTCCTGTTCCTTTAATCCCTGATAACCATTAAAAACTAAAAACATTAAAAACTATAAACACTAGCCAATGAACTAAATAGTTACTGACTTACCCTCGGCGCTCCTCCTTGCCTTGTTTTTATTCCTTGTGGGGCTCCCTTTATGCTCCACTCAGTCTTAGTCTGTAGTTCTTTGATTTAAATCACTTAGCACCTCCTTCCCCCTCTTCACCCAGTTCCCACACTCACCAAATCCCAATTGAATCTCTTCACTCTGTTAGCACTTCACTCCATTAGTGGTTCACTCACTCTCTGTCATCCTCTGTGCTCAAGCTCTCACTGCATTCAGGAGCAGTGCTAGGGCTAACGTAACACTGGAAGATGGGTGGGATCTGACAGCAATGGGGAGGTTTCTGAATCTGGAAGAATTGCGAAGGCAAATCCCATGACCTGGCAGCACTGAGAAGGTTTTCCACAATCTGACAGCACAGTGGTAAGGGGGTTCCTGGAGTCTGGCTGCAGAGGAGAAGCGAAGCAGAGAAGGCCTCTCCCTCCACCAGACCAGCCCCCTCCTGCCTACAGTCTCCCCTACTTCAGTTGCCCCCTCACTCTAACATTCTGCTTCCAGCATTATCCTCCTGTGTTAGTCACTGGTGCCAGCTGCCTAACAGGCATATGGGCAGCTAGTACAAGGCTGCAGAGTCGGACGATAACGGTGATGGTAAGAGTGGAAAATCAGACAGGAGATCAAAGTGGGTGAGGAAGAGGAGGATTTGGATTTTGTTGTATTTGACAAATGGGGAAAGATGTTACTGGAGGCTAGCAGCCTTCATCCTACCCACCCCTATGCTCTGTTTCCTCCCCCTCACCTAACCTGCCCTTCTCAATCTCCCCTACTGTACCATCATTGTCCCCTCCACACCGCTCCCCCACTCCACAATTAAAATTTTATGTCACAACTCAAAAGATAACAACAACAAAAATCACTGAAATCCCGAGCGGGTTCAGAACCCAGCTCCAACACGCTGACTTCTGGGTTCCCCAGTAACGCGTCCGGTTGCGGGCGCGCCTCCTGAATGCAGAAGATCCACCGGCAATTCAAGCCAGCAGGACGATACTTTGCATAGTTTGTCAGCTAGTTGAAGTACTTGATTGACTCGACATTTTGGCAGGGGTGCGGTTTTGAAGCATCCTCAGCGTGTTTCCCATGCTGCGGGAAACACTCCCTGTTGCAACAGATGTGTTTCAGCCAGCAGCCAGTGGGAGATGCAAATGCTTATTTGACAGGTGGGGAGAAAACCTCATTTATTGCAGCAGGGCACTCTGTCACTTCAGACAAAGATTTGGCTGCGATATCTTTGTGTTTTCACTGAAAATTCTTACTTTCCACCCAAAACTCTGCTGTTCAAACGTATTTAACTACTTTGCAGACCCCCTCAAACTCACACCGTCAGGATAGGGGGTGCCATGGCTGCATTCACCACTACATCCAAGGACGAGCAACATCACCAGCCTCGCCAGGCACGCCATCCACCTCCGCCACGTGGGGCTCCACAACACAGTGCTGTGCCACAGGAACCTGCACAAGTGCACAGATGGCAACAACAGAGAGAGCGACATTGCAGGAGGCACTACCCTCGCCACAGGGTCTACAGATTGAGGCTCAGCTTCCTGGACCTCTCTTAGGACCATACAGAGGCTCAGAGTCAGTTGCTAGGTAGTTGCAGACATCTGCAGCTTCCTTCATGCCAAGCTGCTCCCAGCTAGGCCGAGCAGCATCTCCTTACCTGTCGCTGTCAAAGTCACCACTTCCCTCAACTTCTGCACAACAGAGAGGGGTGCCGCTTGATGAGGCCCCATCCACATTGAGGAGGAGGAGGAGGAGGAGGAGGAGGAGCAACCCATGGGCAGAGCAGCGGCTCACCTGACTGCTCCTGAGGCCAGGGAGTCATTGATATGTGAACGGTTCTCCTAACATCAGACAGTGTGAAGGGTCCAGTCCTCACCACCTGGATAGAGCAGCGCCCACACCAGCCACCCCTCCCTGCACAAAACAGTCCAGCAACTACACATACACCCACTGTAGAGTGACCCAATGGGTGGTACTAAGTGTTGGTGTTCACGGTGAACCTCATGAAAGGTCGTTATTACATAAGCCAGTCAAGAATGATCAAGATGTGGCAGTAGTGGTGACAATAATAACATTTAATGTGAGTGTAACTAAAAGCAACTATAAATAAAAAACATGACCAACCGTCGAACACCCTTGTGCATCCCCTTCGTGCTTACAAAACCGTCACCTTTCACTTCCGACTACTTCTACGTGGTGCATCCCCTGCGGCTGCAGCAAAGGTAGTGGCAGGTTGCTCTTGTTCATGCCCTGACCGATTAGATGCTTTGGGCCAATGCCCTCTGCATTTTGGTGCCCCTGAGGGCCCCTCCAAAGACTGCTCCACCTGTGCAGGGGCAGACTCGGCCATCTGGAGAGGAGGCAGTCTTGCGGATACTGGTTGAGAGGGGGGCAACGGGTGAGACGTGGGAGCACTTTGAGTGGTGTCCCCACTTCCATATCCCTTTTTGCCATCATCCCTCCCCTGGGCCAGGCCCACACCACTCCTACCACTCTGCTGGACAAGAGTTTAGAGGACACGTATGAAGCCTTGTAAAGCCAGTACTAGTGTATCTGCCTGCCTGTTTTCAGGGCCTGAATGGACTCATTTTGTGAGCCATGTTTGAAGCTCAATGGAGGCTAGCCTTTTCTCCATCACAGACATTCCCGTATTTACCCACGTCAGTATGTCAGAGATGCCCTCACGTCCCTGTGACAGTATCTCAGAGATTCCCTCTTGTGCCTGTGTCACCAATCCACTCATGCAGGAGTTGGACTCCTCCATCCTCTGCGCAATTCATAGAATAGAATCATAGAAGTTTACAACATGGAAACAGGCCCTTCGGCCCAACGTGTCCATGTCGCCCAGTTTATACCACTAAGCTAGTCCCAGTTGCCTGCACTTGGCCCATATCCCTCTATACCCATCTTACCCATGTAACTGTCCAAATGCTTTTTAAAAGACAAAATTGTACCCGCCTCTACTACTGCCTCTGGCAGCTCGTTCCAGACACTCACCACCCTTTGAGTGAAAAAATTGCCCCTCTGGACCCTTTTGTATCTGGAGCGTATTTGTATTTGGAGAGTGTGCATGGCACCTCGCGAATGTGCTGCTGCCCCTCGATCATCTTGCGTTTAAAGGATGGCCCCCAGGATTCAGCATCTGTGTCCAGCTGAGCAGAGCCTGGAGAAGAGTGCTCCCGCCGACGCGGACTCTCCACAGCTGCCCCTGCCATCTGTGTCTGCTCGTGCTCACGTGCGTGGTACCTCATCATGTGCGACCCCAACTAACTGCGGACTAGGACCTCCCGAGGTGTATGTACCTGCGCTGGTGCAGATGTGATGGTGCACCCTCAGAGGCCGACAGGTCCTCTGAGGAATCGCCCTCTGCTGTCACGGCGGTCGCTGAAGGCCCTGTAAGAGAATAGAAGGCAATATTAAGCATGATCATGGATATGTCATGTTGCGATGATCATACTGAGGTGCTGACGGTGGCAAGGAATGTGAACATCAATTCATATTGTGTGTGCTGAATGTTAAAGTTCTGTCACCAGACATTTGTCGGGTGCCAGTCTCGGCCTCCCCGACAGACACTCAAGGGTGCAGCTCAGGTCCAGCGCCTCCTGCTCCGCGTCTGTGAAGATGACTATTTGTTGCGACCCCCCCCTCCAGTCCTCTCCCTCTCCCGTGCATTCTGGGCTCTCTTCTCCTATAAGGGGAGAAAGTACAGACACGTGAGTGAGTGATGGTGATGAGGCCAACCGATGAATGCATTGGCTTGGGTGCGGCTGACGGTGAAAGAGATGCATCAGAGGGTGAGTATGAGACACAGCCATGACATTGTATGAGGATTGGGTTGAGTGGTAGTGGTGGGGTGAGTAACGGGGAGGTGAGGAAGTGCAGGTAAGTTGAGGATGAGCCTTAAGTGGGTGTGGGGAGTGATATGATAGAGTAGTGTTGGCAGTGCAGGATGAGTTGGGGGGTGGGGGCGGTGATGTGGAAGACGGAATGTAGGAGAATAAGTAAGTGTACCACCTTTGGCTGACCTAGTTAGGTCATTGAAGCGCTTCCTGCACTGGGTCCAAGTGTGGGAGATGTTGCTGCTGGTGATCTCCTCTGCCACATGAGCCAGCCCTTCTTGGTGGCAGATGCAGGCCACTTCCTCCTGACTGCCGGGTAGAAGACATCCTCCTCCTCACCCCTGTGTAGCTCCATTGTGGTGTGTGGGTGTTTGCTCCAGGAGCAGCCATTGGAGGACTGCCCCTTTAAATAGAGCTCCTCCAACTGACGGCCTGTGATGCGGGTGAGCAGTCCGCCTGCTGCGCAGCTTTCAGATGACAAACCCGGAAGCCACGTTAAGTGGCTCCAATTGACCCGCGATCGGGTGGGAAACAGACAGATTTTATTGAGCGGGTTACCCACTGCCCAATCGCCCCCCCTGCTGCCATCCCGCCTCCCTGCTAATATCGGGGCGTATATCTCACAAATCATGCAATTGAATTTGTGTGAAGTTCAATACTGAAGAAAGGCTAGAAGTCATTTGAGAATATTGTAGATTTTTACTATGAAATATATAAAATAAAAAATATCCCTTGGGGGGTGTTAGAGTGATCAGTTAATGTAATAACAAATGTTGCTTTTATACAGCAATGGGAATTGTGATCGTAAAAGCTGTTATTTGTCCAAACCTCATACTTCCAAAATGCAAATTACAAAAATGTAGCCCTCAAAGAAATTGAAACACTGTTAATATGAAGAGAGGATTTCTACTGAATGATTAGAAGCCATTACCAGATAAGCCTTGATGCTGGTACTACTTAAAATTGAAAACAAGACAAGTATCAAGCCACAGTAACATTGAGAGCCAAATCTGTCATCTATACCCTCTTGTAAATGTCTGGACTCACATTTAGTGGTTATATAAACTATCTGCAATATGTTCTAAGAATTGATTTGGTTGTAATATTTCAGTCTCTGTTTATGGAGCTTCTGACTCATCTTAAAAGAATCGTCCACCTGTCAGTAAACTGTTGCCCTGGTTTCAAATAGGCAGATGGACAATTGAGCATTGGGTTGAAATCGGGGTATGTTTCTGCTGTATGTTAATTTGGGTGGAAAACATTTTCTGCATAAAGTTACCAATTAGAGATGGATCCAATCTATTTTAGACTTGACGTGATTGTCCACTGCAGCATAATTGTTTCTTCATGTTGTAGAAATTAAATTCAACAGAAGACAGGAGGGATGATTCTCCCTTCTCCCAAATAGCACCTAAAAAATAGGTGCAACGTTGAGGAAAAATGAGCGCTAATCTTTTGCTCCCACTCTATTCCTGATCAACACTTCACATGAACTTGCTGTACGGCTTTTCTAGCGCCTTGGGACATTTTGCTACGTTAAAGGCTCTATATAAATTCAAGCTGTTATCTGCACCTGAAGTGGATTCAGCATTTACAGCAAATGACTACCTGAGGTCTCTATACACAGATTTCCTCCAATAGCACCAGATGCAGATCGGGGCAGACTATTCCCATTTTAAAAACCTGGCACTACAGCTTCCTAAACTGGTGCTCCTTTCTAAAAGAAACAGGCTGGTATTGTCAAAAAAGAGCTCGTCACTGTTTTGGGAAGGCAACAGTAAATTCTAGCTGTCTCAAAAATGCAGCAACAGTTGTAATCTCTTTCCTGGTTCAAGAATGGTGAGAAAATCCAGATTCCAGCAGCAGCTTCTATCCTGAGTTGTCTCCTGCATCACCTCTTTAATGTTGCTGCTTTACATGATAGCTGTATTTTTCAACAGCCTGTTACAACTGAGTGACTGGAATCGCACAGCTCCTCTCTCTCCTGCTCTGCTGGCCATGTAAGCGGTTGCCGTCAGTTTTGCCTCTTGCAGGGCTAACCAAGAATTCCTGCGCAAGGTTGGGACCCAAGGGTCCTGACTTTAATTTTGGCCCTTCCGGCGGACCTCCACCAATGTTATTGCAGGACTATGCCAGGCCACAGATTTTCAGGGCCCATTTACTTATTTGAAGAACCAATAAAAAAAAACGATTAGTCTAAGGAGATGTGAACCGTCTCCCTCACCGTGCAGTTGTATGACTTTCAACTAACTGTGAGCAGTGCCGTGGGAGCACTGCTATTGCAATTAATAAATTGATAGTGACAACCTGTTAATAAAAATATTAATATAAAGTGGCGTGCCTTTCCACTTCTACTCAGAAATGGAGTAAAAGATTTTTTCAATTTAGGGTTTTGATTTTTTTTTTAAATAAAGGATTTGAATATGTTTTTAAAAATGTTTGAAAGCTTTTTTTTTAAAAAAAATAGGAAACCATTATTGCATGATTCATTTTTAAATGTGGTTAATATAATCCTGAAATCCAGATTTGTGGTTTACTCATATTAAATCAATTTTTGTAGGTCACATAAAACATGTTAAACCTGTCATTGAAAATTTCATCAAAATAATAAAAATTGGATGGATTTTCAGCGGATATCCTACAAAATGGCCACAACGGAAATCTGTGGTTTCTATTTAGGATAAGAAAGCATTCTGTTTCACTTAAAATGTTGGCGTACTCTTAAATTGTGAATGATATGTTTTAATTTCATAAGTGTTCATTGAAATGTAATATTATTAATAACAGACATCGTAGTCCTTGAGAATGACACTCTGTTAATAAAACAAGTAAGATTAGGTGGTCAAAACAGCTGGACGAACAAGCAGTGAACATATTGTGTAGTTTAGCATAAGAATTTTTCTTTAAATTTACACATTCACCGATCCGTGTTGAAGCAATCTGTAGTCATGACATGTTGAACAATGTGTTTGCTCAATATGTTGTTCTACATTTGCAAATGAAATAAAATTATTGAAATTTGAATTTGGATGAATTGTAGTATGGGGGTGATTTTTTTTTCTCTCTAGACCATTATGTTGAATGAAAGTAACCCCAGATAGAATTAAGAAGTCAAGTATATACATGGAGGACTCAGGGCAAGGCATAATCAAAAGTCTTTAGCAGTTAATAGTTAGGAAGTGGCTCACTAACATCCCCCTTTTATGCTTTGTTGTGGCTTGAAACAGTCACCACTGTGTCCCAGAGTAGCCTACACTACTGTGCATTGGAATTTGTGAGAACCTTTATGATACTGCATGCCTCAATAGTGCATTAATTTGCACTGTGCATCACATGAATTTTGATGAATAACCCCTGCCACTAATGTCTACTCATGTCACTTTCACAGAAAAAGGTGGCCTACAGCAGTACAGTCTGCAGTGGTATTGGAGGCAGCAGCAACACATTGAAGGCCCTGACAACTTTGAACAAAGGGCCAGAGAAATTGTAGGGAAGTCGCATCATTAGACTGACGCATTAACGTGTCTCGCCATTATTAATTTGTAAACAATCCAACAATTTACGGAGTAAAAGAAATACGTCATAAGTTCCGATTCTTGCTGAACGATTTGCGGCGCTCTGCTGTTGGCATCGCCAAAGCCGATAAAAGTCCCTTCTCGCCGTGAGGCTCCCCGTTGAGCTTAATGGAAATTGCTGGATTTACGACATTATTATGAATTATTTCCACCATAGCCATTTAGGGCTGGTAATTGATGTTGTAGAGGGTGCTGTTAATGATGTGATTTATGGCCCTCACAAGACACCCAACTCTGGACCAGTGAAGCTGTGGAGTCTCTCTCCAGCAGGTAGTGAATTGTTCCTTGAGGTTTTTTATCCTTTTTTATCTGTCTTGGCAGTCTTTTTGGGCCAGTCATACCATCCCCACTCCTATTAGTGTCGGAAGGCAATCATTTTCAGAATGCAAAGCTGTTTCATCACTCAGAAGAGGGTGAAATCAGTGCAACGGCCTACCCACTGAGTGTTCCATTGTTCCTGATCATGATGGGCGACCTGGAAGAGGAGCAAAGAGAGCAGGCACGTTGAATGAGGCACCATGGTCAGAGGCTGCCCAGATGTAACTACAACCCCCCCACAGAGTCTACAGGGAGAGAATGTCCCTCGAGACAATATCGGAGGAACTCTGCGTGCTCAGATTGCGTTTCAGCAAGGACCTCTGTGAGATCTTAAAAGAGGACCTGCTGCCTTGGTCCACCTCCCCCAGTGCCTTGTCAGTGGCCATGAAGTTGACAACAGCCGTCAATTTCTACGCATGCAGTTTATTTCAGGCAGGCGTCAGTGACATGTGCAACGTCGCTCTGTGGCATGAGGGCCTGCATTCCACAGGTCATATATGCTACAGGGTATCTGACTTCATCAGCTTTGACAAGTCCCCAGCGCAGCAAAGGGAGAGGTCCATCGCATTCCACAGTTCACTGGCCCTTCTCCCGGCCACCCTGGGACTCCACCAGTGGAATTGAGGTGGACTAGGAAGTCCGGAATGTGTCCATGGAATGATTCCGAGTCATGGCGCGAACATAAGGGAGGACCGGCAAAATTTGAAGTGAAACAATGGAACTTTTATTTTGTGCAACAGTTTAAACAACAAGTCAACAAATTAATGCAACTGAGAGCAAGAAACTGTACATTCTAATCTGGAAGAATTAACAAAGGAGTAGTGCATAATTTTTTAAATAGTGCAAAAAAAATAAGTTATAGGATGTTATTAACAATGGCAAGTGAATGTTCTACAGTAAACATGCATACATCACTGCCTGTAAAATGAGCAGCAGTGGTAACACTATTGAGGTAATCAATTGAAAAGTAGCAGTTGTTTCAAAAGTAGTGCTAGATTTCTCCTGTGACAACAGTTGCAAATGTAGATTTGTTCAAAAGTAGTAAACTTTCTCAAAGTATCAAAGTTTCAAACGACTTCTTCTAAGATTATTAACAACACTTGTGAATGTAAAGATGTTAAACATTATTAAATATTTTTAAGTTTCAAAAGTTGCAAACAACTTCCTATACAATTATTTAACAACAATGTCAAGAATAGTAAATGACACTTCAGCAACAAGAGAACAATAACAGCAACAATATCAACGAGAAGAACAATGATAAAAACATGTCCAACTACTTACAAGAGTCCGAAGTGTGCCCGAGGGTCAGCTGTGAGTGAGACTGAGCGGAGGAGGTGGACTCTGCATGAGAGGGGCACCCTATTCCCTCCGACGCCTCGCCCCATCACGTGCATGCACCCTTATGCCAAGGGCAGGGCTCCTGCGTCCGACATGTCGGTCGGGATCAGGGAATTGGGTTCCTGATGTTGCTCCTAGGGGACACGGGGAGCAGGTGGTCTGCAACTACTGGCAGCTACCTCCTGTGATGGGGCAACTGCTGGCTACGCTGCTGGAGGGTCATCCTCAGTGGCCAGGTCCTGCAAGGCCTGTGTGTCCGGCCTGGGGATGGAAGGAGGTGGTTCTGGGAACTGCTTCCTTCCTACTCGTCGGCAGCATGTCCCTCATGCCTCTGGCCCGTGCGTAGCAGGTGACGTTGCAAGTGGGGGCAGAACAGGTGTTAGCTGTGGCACAGTAGTACTCATGGAAGCAAGTCAACTGCCAGCACAACAACCTGGCAGAGATCAGGGAATCTGTCTCATTATGTTAATGGCCCTTTGACTGGAAATTCTGCCAGGGGGCATCTTTGTATCAAGTGAAAGTCCCACCTTGCCAGACATGCACACAATTGGAAAATCTAGGCTTAATAAGCTGTCATCGTTTTACAATGGTAGTTTAGAAAAAAAGGATTGCTCTTTATCTTTACATGCCGAAGAAAATGTATCTCTTGGGCACCTTCACCTCTGTTTATGAATTAATGCCTGGTCTGATGTGACAGGTTTCTCAGCCCCTTTGAATTATGTTTATTTTGAGGAAAGCACTAACTTCCTCGATGCAGAAATGTTAAACAAGCACATTGAGAAATTAAAATGTAGAAAACAAGCCCTAAATAAGGTTTTTTTCCTCTTCACTATTGCTATTTAAGTATAAGCACTTTACAAATGGATGGACATCGACTTTAGACAATAATAATGCAGTTTGAAAAGAATTTACAAAAATCAAGTTCCTCCCTCTTTTTGTCTTAATAGATTACACCAAGAGTGTCCAAACTATGTCCCATGGGCCATTTGCAGCCCCCAAGCCATGGCAATCCGGTTCGTGAAACCCAGAGTACTTAGTCCTTTTTACACTTCTGCATCTAATTTCCTGGTTTGTCCTTTTTGAATTTTGTGGGCCTGGAGATTTGGAAAGGGCTATTCATCATGCTGTTGTGTCACTGGGGAATAAATATAAATCAGAATGCTCAAATGTTGGTCTCAGCGATTTGAGATTACACAAATTAATGGGAACATGGACTAAATCTTTTCAGTGTAAATTCTGCGGTACTATGTGCTGACAAGTAGATATGCAATGGGCACAGGGGAACAACAGAATTGGGAAAGCAGTTCCTGCACTGATTTCTTACTGGACTGTATTTCTGCAGTCTGCTGCATTTGTGAGCTGAAATGCTTCCACCATTTTGTGCCTTCGTCTCATTAAGGCCTCAGATCTTGTGCAAAACTATTTAAAGGAATGCCCAGTTTGATTCCATGGCTTTTATCTGGCATATGCTATTTTTTTTTTCTTGAGCACCTATTTTGAATGGTTACCATTGCCCTGAGCTGTTGTGCCTCTGGCTCACTTCCAGCTAGCCCTATGGTGTCAGCTTATATGCTGCCCACTCACGTATCAATAGCTGTATCGGCCAGCTCTTTCATCGCCTTTCCTGCTCAATATCATGATACGGCTGCCTAAAGTTGTCTTACAGCTGCAGTTCCAAAAATACAGCTTTTTTTTATGACTGCTACGTGCCCAGCCTGAAGCCTTTTCTGGTCAGTAATTGACCATGTTTGTGCAAATGGTTTGAAAAGATGTGGTATAGCAAAGCTTTCAACTGTACATTGTTGTTTGAACTTGTGCCCTATTGATGTATGGTTATGTAATGAAAGAGCTGTCCAATTGTGTAAGGGCCTGGCATGTGGGCAGTAAATGTGGAACAGGTTGATGAGCAACACTTCATGGCATGGAATCGTGGACCATATACCTAGCACTTAGTATTTTTTGGGTTGTCTTACTTTGCCAGATTCCTTAAAGTGTACTGTTCCATGTCCTGAAGGAACTGTAAAAAGTGTTGAGATTGGCTGCCACCTCCTGCCAGTCATGATGCCCTCGTGTCAAACGGGACAACATTCCTCTCGTACCTCGTACAGCAGCACGTCCATTTTCTCAGCCCTCAGAGGTAGTCAAGTGCAGCACTGTCTGCCACTTGCCCACAGCCTTAGTTTCAAACCCTCTACATTCGGTTTTCCATCTTTTCATTTTCATCAATCACTTCTTACACCCCCCTCACCCCTCCACATAGAGTCTTTGAGAACCTCGATCATTTTAAAATCATTTTTGAGTCTTTAAAAAGCTTCCAATAATTTATAACCCCCAATAAAACCAGTTACCTTTTAATTGGTTCCATTCTCTTCAATTTCAGCTCGGCTGTATGCTTGCAAGTTTTTGCATTTCCCCCCACCCCCCAAATTTTAACCACATTTATGGTCTAAGCTTCAAGGGACAAAGGGAGTGTGTTTAAATGAGATTTATGAGCTGGCCTCGCAATGCACTACCAAAGTGGCATTAATGCAAGGTAATAAATGTTTTTAAAAGAAAAAAAGACACTGGGATTTATATCGTGCCTTTCACGACTTCTGGACGTCCCAAAGTGCTTTATAACCCATGAAGTGCTCTTGAAGTGTAGTCACTATTGTAATGTAGGAATTTAAAATTTCAGATAGCCTCATATTAGTCAGCTGGAAAAACATTTTATGAGTCCAGATCACTCATAAGTAACATTGGAAACAGAATATTTTTAAATTGTTATGGAGAGGTGGTGGGGGGGGGGGATTTTCGATTTCTGCCCACGCCACCCACTTGAAGGCAGGGTTGGCAGACATGAACTGTTTTCAGGTTCAGACTTTATTTGAATGTAGCTGCCGAGCTGTGGGTGCCAGTTGTGGGAGTGTGGGAAATCGGCCGGCTCCTACGCTGAGCTGGCCAGCAGGAAGGGTCTGGGAGACAGGGCAGCCAATCCCAAGCTGGACTGAACATGGTCGGGCGCTGGCCCCAGAAAAATTCCCCTCCAAAAATTTTCAGGGTTTTTCTGGAGCGGCCGGCGGCAGTCCCTTTAAGGACCATTGGTTAGACTGCTCACTGCCTGGTACAGACACGCGATTTGCATAAGTAGGCAGTCTCCCACCTGAAACAGGTGGATGTGCTGCTCGTCCATTTACAGGCCTCACCTGAAAATGGCATCAGCTGATCCTTGGGCGTTCAAGGGACAGCTGAGGTTCCCATCCCCAATTTTCAACTGCTGGACGCCCATTTTTCGGGCGAGAAACAGCCAGCCAGCAGTTGAAAATCACCCCACTTAATTCTAATGCATTGTATTATGGAACTGCAAGATGAGCTTTTAGGCCCCATTTTCCACAAGCAGAGCTCCTAATCTTAGCCATGTCTTTGTTGGTAGGAGATTAAGTGAAAGCCGCACGCTTCCCAATATTTCCTTGTAGGAAATGAGGGATGGATAATCAGAAGATTGCTTATCCAATGTGCAGTTGCATACCTAGAATCTGGTAGCATATCACAAATCTCCCTTTGCCGAGGAAGAGTACCAAGGGGAGAATAGCAACTTTAAATTTTTTATTTTAATATATGGGCTTAATATGCTGATGGAAACTTAAAATATAATTCTCTCAAAACAGGTCAAACTTCTTTAAGGTTCCAATGTCTACAAACATCCCCATCCTCAATGATGGCGGAGTCCAGCACGTGAGTGCAAAAGACAAGGCTGAAGCGTTTGCAACCATCTTCAGCCAGAAGTGCCGAGTGGATGATCCATCTCAGCCTCCTCCCGATATCCCCACTATCATAGAAGCCAGTCTTCAGCCAATTTGATTCACTCCATGTGATATCAAGAAACGGCTGAGTGCACTGGATACAGCAAAGGCTATGGGCCCCAACAACATCCCGGCTGTAGTGCTGAACACTTGTGCTCCAGAACTAGCTGCGCCTCTAGCCAAACTGTTCCAGTACAGCTACAACACTGGCATCTACCCGACAATGTGGAAAATTGCCCAGGTATGTCCTGTCCACAAAAAGCAGGACAAATCCAATCCGGCCAATTACCGCCCCATCAGTCTACTCTCGATCATCAGCAAAGTGATGGAAGATGTCGTCGACAGTGCTATCAATTGGCACTTACTCACCAATAACCTGCTCACCGATGCTCAGTTTGGGTTCCGCCAGGACCACTCGGCTCCAGACCTCATTACAGCCTTGGTCCAGAAATGGACAAAAGAGCTGAATTCCAGAGGTAAGGTGAGATTGACTGCTCTTGACATCAAGGCAGCATTTGACTGAGTGTGGCACCAAGGAGCCCTAGTAAAATTGTAGTCAATGCGAATCAGTGGGAAAACTCTGCAGTGGCTGGAGTCATACCTAGCACAAAGGAAGATGGTAGTGGTTGTTGGAGGCCAATCACCTCAGCCCCAGGGCATTGCTGCAGGAGTTCCTCAGGGCTGTGTCCTAGGCCCAACCATCTTCAGCTGCTTCATCAATGACCTTCCCTCCATCGTAAGGTCAGAAATGGGGATGTTCGCTGATGATTGCTCAGTGTTCAGTTCCATTCGCAACCGCTCAAATAATGAACCAGTCCGTGCCCGCATGCAGCAAGACCTGGACAACATCCAGGCTTGGGCTCATAAGTGGCAAGTAACATTCGCGCCAGACAAGTGCCAGGCAATGACCATCTCCAACAAGAGAGAGTCTAACCACCTCCCCTTGACATTCAACGGCATTACCATCGCCGAATCCCCCACCATCAACATCCTGGGGGTCACTATTGACCAGAAACTTAACTGGACCAGTCATATAAATACTGTGGCTACAAGAGCAGGTCAGAGACTGGGTATTCTGCGGCGAGTGGCTCACCTCCTGACTCCCCAAAGCCTTTCCACCATCTACAAGGCACAAGTCAGGAGTGTGATGGAATACTCTCCACTTGCCTGGATGAGTGCAGCTCCAACAACACTCAAGAAGCTCGACACCATCCAGGACAAAGCACCCGCTTGATTGGCACCCCATCCACCACCCTAAACATTCACTCCCTTCACCACCGGCCCAAAGTGGCTGCAGTGTGTACCATCCACAGGATGCACTGCAGCAACTCGCCAAGGTTTCTTCGACAGTACCTTCCAAACCCGCGACCTCTACCACCTAGAAGGACAAGAGCAGCAGGTACATGGGAACACCACTACCTGCACGTTCCCCTCCAAGTCACACACCATCCTGACTTGGAAATATATCGCCATTCCTTCATCGTCGCTGGGTCAAAATCCTGGAACTCCCTATCTAACAGCACTGTGGGAGAACCTTCACCACACGGACTGCAGCGGTTCAAGAAGGCGACTCACCACCACCTTCTCAAGGGCGATTAGGGATGGGCAATAAATGCCGGTCTCGCCAGTGACGCCCACGTCCCATGAACGAATTTTTTTTTTAATTGAATGCACTGCTGGTTCTGTGACCATCTTTGAGTCAGTATATATTCTCATCATCTAGTGGAGACCAGAATAATATATTACGCTGCCTGTACTTTAGCAAATTAAAAACTTTACAATTATTATTGATACTTGTGTATACATAAACTACGCAACTAAGCTTATGTAAGAAGTTGTATCCTTTTATGGAAATCCAGCACATTGTTCGTTTGAACATCCACAAAAATGCTGTTTATGACTATCTTGCTACTGACAATATTAGACCCGTAAATGAGTTATAATTGTTTGACAAAGTGAATGCTAAATTTAACCACCTTGTCTCTAAAAATGCATCCTTCATGGTAATATTCATTGTCTTCGTGAACTGTTTTATGGTTGTATTTTTCTTGGTTTAACATTCTAGGTTTAATTGTTTAACCCTTCAAACCCAAATTTACTTCTTTCCCTTTTTTTGATTTGAAGGAGTTCACTTGATCTCTTTTTGAAATGTCCGGGATTCTAAAAGAAAAGAGGACTTCACACTAGCATGTACTGTTTGTAAATTATAGACAATGACGGGGTTGCAGTCTCGCATGTTAAAAGTCAAAACCCTGTGACCTCTAGAGTTGTTTCGGTCTATTTATCCTGGTAGTTAATGTTGCCCAGCACCGTTAAATGAAAGCTAAGGAATTGTGCTCTTTTGTTAGCCCTCTTTATAACAAATCATTGCTCATTGTAACTGACCACTCCATTTATCTGATGGTTTATAGCCTTTCTATTAGCACAAGAATAGCTTGTGATTCAATTTGGTAAAAAAAATGCTTGATTGCCATAACTTGTTTTTCTTGTTTCATATCCTTTTCTTTCAAAAGAGTTTTAAGTAACAAGCTACTAAACAAAAGAACATTTGTCATTAAATGAAATTGCATTTAATTATTATTTGTTATAGAACCAAAAACTATAGATGCTGGCATCTCCTTCCAGACAGAAGTAGCATGTGCTCCTATTACAGGTACATCATGCATCCCTCTTTCCATTGAACCTTACTGTTCCATAACTTCTGATGTAGGTTGGCTTAAGTTCTCTACCCATATAGTCGGTTTGTTCTCAGATGCACCACAGATGTGTAAATTATGGTTATTAGAATAACTCTAATTTTGCAAGTTTATAATCATTTTGTTTTCTGTGCAATGTTGTATAATGTATTGTTATCTATGATTGTGATAGTCAATCTCACTTAAGTAATTCTTATATAGTATAGCATTTATATTGCTAGATAAGTAAACAATACGTCTCTAGAGCTTGATGGATCAGATATTTATCCAACAGACTTGCTGTCATAAATAAAATGTGACTGTGTTATGGCATCAGGCCTTTCTGTTGGATAAATAGGATCTCAAACAGGTGTCCAGCTCTGTTCTGCTTACAACATGATGATAACCAGAATGTAATATCTTAAAAGTTGCATGCTATCAAAGGTATTGTACAGTGAACTTGCTAGCAGATTCAGTTTTTTATAGTGACTTTTTAACAATAGATGATAGTGGAGGCAAAATCATAACATAAGGATAGTTACCTATTAAAAGATATTTGAGGGAGTGGGTGATTGAAGGATATTAGTATTTTTGGACGAGCCAAATGGACTGCAGAGCCTTTTCTAGTTCTATACTTTCCTATGCTCCTATCTAATGGACTGAGCAATACAGCCTCGGTTAGTAAAAATCATCATATGGACCCACTGTTCGCAGCATGTCATAAGCTTTAGGAGACAGAATCATCAATCACTATAAAATCTACTTTTATAAACTAACTTTGAACAACGTGGTGCAGGATTCTATTTTTCATCCTCCCAGTGCAGGACACTGGCCACCAAAACCTCTTTCCCTAACTGGAAGGGTAAAACCGTCTGGGCTGCGTACTTAACCATGACCACCCTCAAAGCTGTTTTGTAATCAGTTAGCTGAAGGTATAACTCAAGGAGGGTTGCTCCGTAATGTCACTGCCCTACCCTACCTCATGATGGAATGTCCGCCTTCAAAGCGATACTCCATCTAGCAACCTGATTGAGAATTGATCTGAGTGCTGGATTGCCCGGGGACTCTAATCTGTAACTTTTATCAGGAAGAAGCGTTTTGTTATTTGCATTGTTAGGCTAGTTTACTACTTTCACCACCATTGAAATGGCATTGCTGAATTGTCTTCTCTCTGTGAAATGATTATGCATTTTAGCATTTGAACTTCAAGTGAAGTGCTTACTTCAGAAACAGGAATTTAATTGAGGTACTCAAACCAGTTTAATTATCTGTCTGCATATGCTTAAGATATTGCAAATTTGTTGTTTACATTGACTCTACATACAATTTCATTTTGGCATACCTGAAAGTGCCTTTATTTTATCTGTGTCTTTTTTGAAAAATAATTCCTAATTTTCTCCTAAGATTCATGTGATTTAAAGATTTAATATTTGGCACCTCCACCGGTTACTCAGTTGATTAATCCCATTAGATTAAAGTCATAGACTAAAAGGGTCCAAGTTTGATTCTCATCTAGGAAGGCAGGAATGCTCCAATTGGGCTCAGTGACTGTGGGATAGGGAAGGGGAAAATCAGACAGGATTCCCACCTCTGTCCCATGCCAGAAAGAGCATGTGTATGTGAATGTCGGGTGAGGACAAGATTGTGTTGAGTTGTGATGTAATTCATGATCTGTCAACACTCACTAGGGAGAAAATAACCACTTGGATGAGGTACTGGAGAGTGAGTGTACTCCACTGGGAGTTGGCACCTTCAGGGGATAAAATGACAAAAGTTTAAAAACATCAGTGCTTTATTTATGAAGTAGAGATATCACATGCGCCAGAATCTCCTCAGGGCTCCTCCCTCTCTGCCGCTGTAACGCCAGCAGAAACCCCAAAATGGGCTTTCCACTGAAGCTATGGTGGGGGAGTCGGGAAGCCACGAGGAAATTCCTGGCGATTTAAGTTGTTTTGTTTCAATCTAACCTGCTTCAAAATAAACTCCCGGGGATAGCTGAAAAAATATATTTTTTTTTCCTTTATTGGTTTTATGCTAATCCTTTTTATCTTTGTAATATCACTGCAGGAATTAATGGAAAAAGTATTCTGAATGCCATGAACAGGCATACACCGGATGGCAGGAATTCCCAGGTTAATCTCACCGATCAGCAGTTTCCCAGCTCAGCTCCTGTTGCTACAGCTGCTGCTGCCACATCAACTTGCTCTCCTGGTTCCTCCCGCTCTTCCTCCCAGAGATCCACTGTCGGTACTCACTCTGCTCATAACTCCTCTGGCTCCTCCAAGATTTCCTCTGCCTCACTGCTTAACTCTCAATCCCCAGGTAGTGGTTTTACCTCATTCTCACTCTTTCCTATGTTTTCTACCACTGTTAATGTTTGCAGAAGATCCGGTGCTTATTCATTTTTCAAACTAAATTGTACTTCCTAGAGTTCTGAATAGGTACTGTATGCTGTGCTTAATATTATTAGACAGAATTGATTTTTAAATTAAGTAGGCTAGATCTATACATTTAGATCTATCTTGTACACTGCAGAAGACAGAATCAATGAAGCGAGCATCTATTTTTATAATCACGCTATATTTCCTAGGGACTTCTCTTGATAACTGGAACAGGTACTATCCTATAAGCAACCACGCCCTCTCTAGCCCATAAACTTTCAAACTAGGGTGCCCGGGTCCTCGGGAGTCTTTGAGATAATCAAATTTCAATATTTTTCTTTAATAATTGACCTAGCACATTATTTCTGTTGCTGTATGTTAATGAAAAGTGTTTTTTGCAATGATCGCATGTTTTCCTTTGGTTAGTTGATGCCATCTTTTGGAAGTTAGGATAGGGGCCCTGGGCAGTTTGTTAATGTTAGCATGGCGTCCCTGGGAGTGTGTCAGTACTTGCAGGGTGTTCCCACGCACAGAAAAATTCAAATACCGCTGCATCAGCCCCTCCTTTTCCTGAAAATACTCCCTTTGAAATGTAGTAATTTCTTCAATTACTATTCTGTTTTATTTCATTGTCCATGATGCTATTGTAATAAACAGTTTGCTCTACTGTACATTACTTTATAACTGTAACTTTAAACAAGTCAGTACTGCAACTTTGCTAATCACTTAATTAGAGGGAAATTATAGAGAACTTGAACAGATTGAATTCACATAGGTAAAGAAAGATTTAACAGATAATTAAGATTGGCTGTAATTTTCAGAAAGGGTGTCATGTGTAACTCCATTTTCAATTAAACAGATTGAGTTTGGTTCTGTGAAGGATGTTACATGCACTTTCAATTGAAAAAGGTAATTTGAGGTCGGACAAGTGAAAATCATTTTAATGATCATGTCAAAACAGGCAGTGTGTAGGGAGTCTGTATTTCAGTGCTGTAAGCAAAGGCTTTTTTAATATCCCAGTTTTATTGAAGCAAAATTTTGTTTACAAATACGTAACTCAAGGATGGCACTAACTTTTTTAAGTTTGCAGGCTGTCTTCCTTTCGATGTAATCATCAAAACTTCACATTAGATAAACAAGATTCACAAGATAATTATGGATGAAGAAGGCCATCTTGATTCATCCATCCAGAGAGATCTTAATGTCATCCAATTGTTTCTTAAATTATTCCAGGGTATTTGCCTCCACCACTCTTATCTGGAAGTTTATTGCATCTTTTGTGTGAAGAGAATTTCCTAATAACTGTCCTTCTGTCCTAACTTCTCTAGTTTGAACCCATGCCTTCTTGTTCTACTCCTGCAATTTAATTTAAAGTAATATTCCAGGTGAACTTTTTCTATACCCTTAACAATATCCTCAACCTTTATACGATCACGTCTCGGATGCCTCCATTTTCGGCTGAAATGCCCAAGTTTCTTCAGTCTTTTGTCATAACTCAAAGTTCTTCCAGTCTTTTGTCATAACTCATGCCTCTGACACTGAGATTAGCCTCATGGTTCTTCTCTACAGTGCCTCCAGAGAATATTTCCCTTGTTTTGTCGAAGTCCTATTGTAAGTTCTAAGTTGCCTTTTCTGATTGCAAAGTAGTTTAATTTGCAGGTAATACCAGTGAATTTCTGAATCAAGGTCATTTATCTTTTAATTCTCCTTGGATATGTGAGTGGTGCCAGAGGACTGGAGGATTGCAAATGTTACATCCCTGTTCAAAAAAGGGGAGAGAGATAAACCTGGTAACTACAGGCCAATCAGTCTAACGTCAGTGGTGGGAAAGCTACTGGAGACCATTGGCAAGGAAAAAATTAATTCTCACTTGGAGAAGCATGGGTTAATAAGGGACAGCCAACACGGATTTGTTGAAGGCAAATCGTGTCTGACTAACCTGATTGGGTTCTTTGCTGAAGTAACAGAGAGGGTTGATGAAGGTAGTGCAGTAGATGTTGTATATATGGACTTTCAAAAGACATTTGATAAAGCGCCACATAACATACTTATTCGGAAAATAGAAGCATTTGGTATTAAAGGGACGGTTGTAACTTGGTTACATAATTGGCTAAGGAATAAGAGGCAGAGAATAGTGGTGAACGGATGTTTTTCTGACTGGAGAGAAGTAGGCAGTTTGGTTCCCCAAGGGTTGGTATTAGGACCATTGCTTTTCTTGTTATATACAAATGACCTGGACTTGGGTATAGGGAGTACAATTTCAAAGTTTGCAGATGATACAAAACTTGGCAACGTAGTAAATAGTGAACAGGATAGTAGCAGACTTCAAGAGGACATGGACAGACTGGTGAAATGGGCACATGGCAGGTGCAATTTAATGTGGATAAGTGTGAAATGACACACTTTGGGAGGAACAACATGGAGATGCAGTATAATCTAAATGGTACTATTTTGAGGGAGGTGCAAGAGCAGAGGGACCTGGGGGTGCATTTTCACAAATCTTTGAAGGTGACAGGGCAAGTTGATAAGGCGGTTAAGAAAGCTCTTTGTAAATAGGGGCATTGAATACAAAAACAAGGAAGTCATTCTCAACCTTTATAAATCACTGGTCAAGCCTCAGCTAGAGTATTATGTACAATTCTGGGCACCACACTTTAGGAAGTCTCAATACCTTGGAGAGGGTGCAGAGGAGGTTTACCAGGATGATATCAGGGATGAGGGACTTCAGTTATGTGGAGAGATTGGAGCAGCTGGGATTGTTCTTCTTGGAGCAGAGAAGGTTAAGGGGAGACCTAATAGAGGTATTCAAAATTATGAGGAGTTTTGATAGAGCAAGTAGGGAGAAACTGTTTCCTCTGGTAAGTGGGTCAGTAACCAGAGGTCATAGATTTAAAATAATTCACAAACGAACTAGAGGGGAAATGAAGAGAATTTTTTCACACTGAGGGTTGTTAAGATCTGGATCGCACTACCTGAAAGGGTGGTGGAATCAGATTCCATAGGAACTTTCAAAAGGCAGCTGGACATGTACTTGAAGAGGACTAATTTGCAAGGTTATGGGGAAAATGCTGGGGTGTGGGACTAAATTGGACAGCTCTTTCAAAGAGCCGGCACAGGCATGGCGGGGCGAATGGCCTCCTTCTGTGCTGTAAGATGTTATGATTCTACGATTCTAGAAACAGTAGTGTTCCCAGCACTGAGCCCTGATGCACCTCACTCAGTGATTTCCCTGCCTCTGACACAACTCTTCTAATAAGTATTTATAGTCTCCTCCCCTCAACCAGTTTTTCATCCATTCCCAGGGGTTACATGGAAGTAAGACGAATGGGTCTGTGGTTACCTATGTCTGTTTTGTCACCCTTTTGTGAATATGAGTACCACATTAGCCTGTTTCCAATCTTACGTCCCTAGGGTCGAATGAATCCCTCATAATGATTGTCAGTGCTTTCTACATCTCTTCCATCATCTCTTCCAGCATCTAGGATAAATATTATTTATCCCTGTGGATTTATTTGTTTTGAGCCTGAATAACCTGCCTAGGACTTCCATCTCATATATAACTTTAATTGAGATACCTTTGGACAGGGCATGTTGCTCATGTCTTCCTTTCTGAATACTTTGAATCTAGAATATTTATTATTTTGTGCTCATCCTCAGTTTCAAGGCTGTTTGCATCTTTTATGGTTTTCACTTCTCTTACTGCCTTCTTGCTGTTGTGGCATTGAATTTTTTTTTAATATTATGCTTAGCATCAGCTGTTATGTTTTCATTCCAAGTCTCTCTTGCTTCTCGGATCACTTTTTTAACGTATTTTCTGCAAGTTTTTGTGTTCTTCTCAGTGAGCTCCTTCAGGATTTGTACATGCCATTATTCACCTTGATCGCACTCTTAATTTGTTTGCTGAAGCATTTAGGTCACATTTATTTGTTTAGTCTGTTGGTTTATGAAGTAGTTATCCTGCATGCTCAGCATTGTACCTTTTAACGGTGTCTTTGAGAGGAGCTGTCTCTGAATTTGTTAGGATAACTTTAATCACCAATTCATACTGATAATGGCTTCACCTGACACCCAGGGACAATTTTGAAGAGCTGAAGCATTCTCTTCTCCCTGTGCTGCTTTAGTGCAAACAGCCAGGTCGTCCCCATTGCTTTTGTTTACTGAGGATTATATTATTGGATGGAACTTTCTAAAGAAATATTTTGACCTAAATGGGGACATACACAGACACACGAACACACACACACATACACGCATACACGGAAAGGCGAGAGAGAGGATGGTAAAGCTAGGGTCGGGGGAGGGGGGAAGAAGAGTGAGTGAGAGTGAAAGAGAACCAGAAAAGTGAGTAGGAAATAGAGAAATAGTCAGAAGGAAGAACAAAAGAACCAGGCTTGGGAGAGTGCAAGGATGGGTGCAATTGAACAGGAAAGGAAGGAGAGGATGAGTGAGGGAAAGGCGGATGGAGTGCCTCACATGGTCTCACTTTTTTTTATTAATTCTCAGGATGTGGGTGTCTCTCGTATGGCCGGCAATTATTGCCCATCCCTAGTTGAGAAGGTGGTGGTGGGCCACCGCCTTGAACCGCTGCAGTCTGTGTCCTGAAGGTACTCCCACAGTGCTGTTAGGTAGGGAGTTCCAGGATTTTGACCCAGCGATAGTGAAGGAACGGTGATATATGTCCAAGTCGGGACGGTGTATGACTTGGAGAGGAACCTGCAGGTAATGGTGTTCCCATTCACCTGCTGCCCTAGTCCTTCTAGGTGGTGGAGGTCATGGGTTTGGAAGGTGCTGTTGAAGAAGCCTTGGTGAGTTGCTGTAGGTAGTACACACTGCAGCCACGGTGCACCGGTGGTTTGGGATGGTTTTGCATTTTGTGTTTGTTGTTGGGTGGGGGGGTGTCAATTTTAAGTATAAAACTTACATTTTTGTTGATTATGGCTAATATTGCATAATGATACACAACCCACTCAACTGGTTTTGACCTGTATCTGTCCTTCAACTCCAAAAGTTTAGATATCCCTGGCTTTGTCCCAGAATATTTTGGGTTACAACTGGCAGGCCAGTGTTGAGATGGCAATTTTTGAGGGTGTGAGTGATTGCGAAGTCTTAGTTTTTGGGACCAGCCGGATGGACTGCTCTGTTTTTTCTGGTTCTATGCCTTCTATGTTCCGGACACATGCCATTAAAAGGCCATGACGTATCCTGTTTGGACTGTGGATTTGTACCAGTAGTATGTGGAGGAGACCTTAATTTGGTGATTGAGCGCTGCTGTATTTTGGATGAGTAACTTCCCTTTTTTTCTATGTGCTTGATTAAGAGGGAAAGATGGTCCAGCTGTAGATATCCATAAGGGTGTAGATTTATAACCCCTTCAGAGTCAACAGGCATTGTATAAAAATGCCATCAGCACTGGTTAACTTGCCAGTAGGAATGTATGAGCAGTGCAGGAAGCAATTCTTTCATGCCCTGTTTTCTGTCACTTGGATAACTTCCAGACCCAGCTCACCTCATCCTGCAAAAGAAGCCTAAATGATTCCACAATTTGAATGCAGGAGTAGAAACCTAATAGTTTACCACATAGCAGATCATACCCATTGTAAAAAAAGACAAAACATATTTTACCAGGTGTTCTTGTTAGCTGGTATCTAACTCCGTGCTTGCTTTACTTTTAGTATAAATATGCCATTAAATACTTAGAATTACAAATCTTTGCTTGAGATCTGATTGATAATAGCCTGTTGTGTGTGCGTAGATTTGCTTAACTTAGATGCAAAAGTTTGATTGTATTGTTCAAATCTGAAACATTGACACGGGAACAAACTTGGGCACTGCAAACTTTTAAACATTGGCAGGCTTTAGTGGACTTGTTCATTATTTTTGGACAGGCCTCCTAAGTAAATATACAGCTGTGATTTACTTTTGATTTTCTTTCCTAAAAATAAATTCCTTGGCAAAATAAACATTAACAGATTAACAGTCAGCAGTTTTTGAATGGTTATTAATTATTGGAAATGAAACATAAAATTTCTCATTTTGTTTTTTTATAAAGCAAATCAAAATATATCATAAATTTTCCTATTAGTGATTTTCTTATTGATATAGTAATATCAAGCAATTATGGCAAATAGGTAGGTAAATAAATTAGCATTAATGGGTGAGCTCAGTTATGCAGCAGTATTAAGTTAATTATGTGGTTATATTTCCTTTCTATAGAACAGTCTTGACATATTTAGGTTTGGGTATAGTTGATTTTCTGCCTATTAAGTGGAAGCATAAGTCTTTGAGGTTTAGGAAGTAACATAATTAAATGACTTGTCTGGAAATTTATAATGGTAATAAAAGACAATGTCCCCGCTACCAGGATTTCAAACAGATCTGAACCACACTTCACAAAACAAAGATCACCGCAAGAATGTCAAGCATGCTAATTGAAATTTCTTGCATTTTCAAAGCCTTTGAAGAAAAAGTTTGAGCAAATATTTAAATAAGCATGTAGCATGACACAAGGCCGAAGGTGTTTCTGTAGAACAACTAATATTGTAACTGATTTACTTTAATGTATAGCAAAAAAAAATGGTATTTATTCTAAATGAGAAGCAGCGTGTGTTACTAGATTACTAGTGCATCTCCCATAGCATTCCTCAGAGATTTATAAAGGGTGGGCTTTTATCTTTGCCTTGCCTCTCACACGCTCTCTCTCTTTCTCATTCTCTCACTTTCTCACTCTCCCACTCTCTTGCTTTATCCCAATCATTGTTCCAAAACCAACATGGGAAATATTTGGGTAAGGTCTACTTTGCAGGACTAGGGACACAGGAGGTGAAACACAAGCTTTGCTCACCAGCACTTTACTTCAGATTCTAATTTTAAACAGAACCAGTAAGCAAATGATGAAAACCCAAATGATGTCTGGAGCAGCAAGAATTTTTTTTATTTGTTCTTGGGATGAAGGCAACATGAGTAAGGCAGTATTTATTGCCCCATCTCTAGTTGCCCAGAAGCCATTTAGAGTTCTACTAAGAGAGGTGGCAGGTCCCTGGGCATTAGTGACCCATTTGGATTTTTAACGACAATCTGGCAGCTTTCATGGTCATTTTCTGGTACCAGCCCACAAATTACCCGATTTATTGAATCCAGTTTCACAACTTGTTTTGGTAAGATTTGAACTCTCAACGTTTGGGTTACTAGTCTAATAGCATAACCACGAGGCTACCATATCCTTAAAAGTTCTTCCAAGCTTAGGAGCTGGGGAAAGGGACACTTTAAGCAGGCTCTTGATTAAAATTCAACTGTTTGTGAGGGCAACAAACCATAGAGATTGTACAGCATATTTATTTCATAGTAAAGTACATTTTCACAAGACATGGGTTGTGTGTGAATATCACAACCACTTTTACGGTATCTTTTAGTAACTTTTCACAGGATTGGTCTGCATTTCTATCTCCATAACTCTAATACTAAATATAAATGCATTTTAAAGTAAGTAGTTTGAAAAGGAAAATAAAGAGAAGTGTGCTCCTATTATCAATGGTTAGTTACAAGTGACCTCCAGTAGCTCGCCGAAGTAACCATTATTTCACCCGAGAGCCTTGCTCAACCGTAATAGCATCACGGCTGAGCCTGATGCTGTCCACACTTGACATTCTCATACACACACGCATTCCAGCAGGAGTGGCTGGGTAGAAATTTTCCACTTCTCGGCCCAGAGGTGGTGAGGCCAGTTTTAGTGCCTCTGCTGTCAGCCTGGCTGAGATTAACTAACTAATAATTTTACAAAATTGTTATATGTTTCCAATAACTCTCTTACAATTTATATCAACATTAACTCTCTGGGCTCGATTTTCGCACCCGCGATTGGGTGCGTTCGTGGCGGGGGGGGGTTGCGAAAATCGGGGATTCCCGGGGCGGGTCCGGAGCCCGGCTCCAACCCGCCCGCTTCCGGGTTCCCCAGTGACATGCGCGTGCAGCCCCCGCATGTGGGACTCCCGCCGGCAATTAAAGCCAGCGGGGTGCCACTTGAAGTACTTAAACAGGTACTTCAGGTCGTTTACAGACCTGACTGACCTGATATTTTAGGAGGGCTGGGATTTTGAAATTAACTGAGACTGTTTGCCGTACTGGGGGAAACACTCCCAGTTCAAATAGACGTGTTGCAGCCATCAGCCTGTGGCAGCTGCAAAGGTCCATTTGACAGGTTGTGGGGGGGAGACCCTCACTCATTGCAGGAGGTCACTCTGTCACTTTGGACAAAGTTTGGTCTCCACCACCCTCCTCCTAACAGTATCATTCACAAACTTGCACACTTACCCCAGTGTCCAGACACATTTACCTACCTTGCGGACCCCCTCAAATGTACATCTTCCGGATGGGGGCCGCCGTAGCTGCAGTCATGACCTCCTCGGAGGGCGAACAGCATCACCAGCCTCGCCGGCCATGCCATCCACCTCTGACACGTGGAGCTCCACAACACAGTGCTGTGACACATCCACCTGCACAGCAGGAGGGAGGGCAACTGCAGAGAGAGATGCATCACAGAGGGCACTACCCTCGCCACAGGGTCCACAGACCGAGGCTCACCTTCCTGGACCTCTCTGAGCAGCAGTGCACATGGAGGCTCAGAGTCACTTGACATGTAGTCGTGGACATCTGCAGCCTCCTTCATGCCGAGCTGCTCCCGGATGGCCCGAGCACCATCTTCTTACCTGTCGCTGTCAGTCACCACTGCCCTCAACAACTTCTCCTCCACATCCTTCCAGGGTGCCACCGGGGACATCGCTGACGTCTCTCAGTCGTCTGCACAAAAGAGCCCTGCAAGTACACCTACACCCACTCTGCAGTGACACAATGGGTGGTATCAAGTGTGCGTGTTCATGGTGAACCCCATGAAAGGGACCTATTCCACAAGCCGGTCAAGAATGGGCAAGACGTGGCAGTAGTGGCGATAATATTTATTGTGCATGTGAAAGAAAACAAATTAAATAAAAAACATGACAAATCGTCAGGCACCCTTGTGCATTCCCTTTGTGCTCACAAAACCTTCACCTTGCATTTCCGGGAACCCTTACATGGTGCTATGCCTGTGGCTTCAGCAGAGGTAGTGGCAGGTTGCTCTTGTCCAAGCCCTGACCAATGAGATGCTTTGGGCCGATGCCCTCTAGGTTTGGGTGCCCGTGAGGGCCCATCCAAAGACTGCTCCACCTGCACCTGTGCAGGGGCAGACTCGGCCACCTGGAGAGGGGGCAGCATTGCAGGTACTGGTTGAGAGGGGGGCAACGGGTGAGACGTGGGAGCGCTTTGAGTGGTGTCCCCACTTCCATGTCCCCCTTCACCATCATCCCTCTCGCGGCCCAGGCCCACATCACTCCTTCCACCCTGCTGGACGGCAGTTTGGAGGACTTGTGTGAGGCCTTGGAAGGCCACTTGTGAAGTATCTGTCAGCCTGTTCAAGCCGGTAGAATGTTGCTCACCCTGAATCCGAATGACCATTGTCAGGGCCTGAATGAACTCATTGTTGAACGGTGCTTGATGCTCGAGGGAGGCTAGCCTCTCCTCCATCGCAGACGTTCCCGCACCTACTGACACTATCTCAGAGATGCCTTCACATTCCTGCGACACTTTTTTTTTATTCGTTCATGGGATGTGGCCATCGCTGGCGAGGCCGGCATTTCTTGCCCATTCCTAATTGCCCTTGAGAAGGTGGTGGTGAGCCGTCTTCTTAAACTGCTGCAGTCCGTGTGGTGACGGTTCTCCCACAGTGCTGTTAGGAAGGGAGTTCCAGGATTTTGACCCAGCAACGATGAAGGAACAGCGATATATTTCCAAGTCGGGATGGTGTGTTCCTTGGAGGGGAATGTGCAGGTGGTGTTGTTCCCATGTGCCTGCTGCTCTTGTCCTTCTAAGTGGTAGAGGTCATGGTTTTGGGAGGAGCTGTCGAAGAAGCCTTGGCGAGTTGCTGCAGTGCATCCTGTGGATGGTACACACTGCAGCCACTGTGCGCCGGTGGTGAAGGGAGTGAATGTTTAGGGTGGTGGATGGGGTGCCAATCAAGTGGGCTGCTTTGTCCTGGATGGTGTCGAGCTTCTTGAGTGTTGGAGCTGCACCCAACCAAACAAGTGGAGAGTATTCCATCACACTCCTGATTTGTGCCTTGTAGATGGTGGAAAGGCTTTGGGGAGTCAGGAGGTGAGTCACTCGCCACAGAATACCCAGCCTCTGACCTGCTCTCGTAGCCACAGTATTTATATGGCTGGTCCAGTTAAGTTTCTGGTCAATGGTGACCCCCAAGATGTTGATGGTGGGGGATTCAGCAATGGTAATGCCGTAGAATGTCAAGGGGAGGTGGTTAGACTCTCTCTTGTTGGAGATGGTCATTGCCTGGCACTTATCTGGAGCGAATGTTACTTGCCACTTATGAGCCCAAGCCTGGATGTTGTCCAGGTTTTGCTGCGTGCGGGCTCGGACTGCTTCATTACCCTCCTGTACCTGTGCCACCATTCCCCTCATGGAGGTGTTGGACTCCTCCATCCTCTGCACGATTGTGAAGAGTGCGCGTGGCACCTGTTCCAGTGCCTCGGCAATGTGCTGCTGCCCCTCGACGACTCTCCTTTTCAAGGCTGGCCCCCAGGGGTCAGCATCTGGGTCCAGCTGAGCCGAGTCTTGAGAAGAGTGCTCCCACCGACGCGGACTCTCCACGGCTGCCCCTGCACCAGGGTCTGCTCGTGCTCACATGTGCGTGGTGACTCACCATGTGCAAGCCCAACTAAGTGAGGACGGGGACCCACCGAGGTGTGTGTATCTGCGCTGGTGGATGCATGGCTCGGATGTGACGATGGACCCTCAGAGACCGGCAGGTCCTCTGAGTAATCGCCCTCCACGGTCACGGCGCTCGCAGACGGCCCTGCAAGAGAACAGAAAGCAATATTTAGGCACGTGGACAGATGTTGAGATGCTGCAGATGCCAAGTGATGCTAAGATCATTCGCTATCATGAGTGCTGAGTGTTAGCTTTCTGTCACCGGCCGTTTGTGCAATCCGAGCCTCGGCATCCGCCACGGACAGGCACTCCAGTGTGTGACTGATCTCCAAAGCCTGCTGCTCTGCGTCTGTTGGTGCCACCTGGTGTGGCGGGCCCCCTCCAGTCCGTGCCCTCTCCTGGGTGTTCTGGCATCTCTTCTCCTATCAAGGCAAAACACAGAGGCATGATTGAGTGATAGTTGCATGGTGAGCCGCTGCATGCATTGGTGTGGGTAGGGTTGAGCGTGAGGGAGATGCGTGGGAGGGTGCGTGTACAACATAGCCATGAGATTGTATGAGGATTGGGTTGCCTGGTTGTGTTCGAATGGGAACTGGGGCGGTGAGTAAGTGCAGGCAAGGTGAGGATGATAGTTGAGTGGATGTGAGGAGTGATGCGAGAGGATTGTGGTGGCAGTGCAGAAGGGGTTGTGTGGTGGTGGAGGTGATGTGGAAGACGGAGTGTGGGAGAATGCGTAAGTATACTCACCTGGCTGACCTGGTTAGGTCATTAAATCTCTTCCTGCACTGGACCCAGGTTCGTGGCAAATTGCCACTGCTGGTGACCACCTCAGCCACCTCCAGCCAGGCCTTCTTCGTGGTGGAGGGAGGGCACTTCCTCCCTTCAGACAGGAAAAGGATTTCCCTCCTCCTCCTCACCCCATTCAGCAGCACCTGGAGTGAGAAGTCCGAAATTCTTGGGGCAGCCTTCTCTCTGGCCTGCTCCATGGTTCAGCATTGGTTGTTTGCTGCAGGAGGAGCATTGGTGTGGACTGCCCCTTTAAATAGGGCTCCTCCAGCTGACAGACCTTGCTGCGCATGTGCAGTCCGCTCGCTGCGCATGCGCAGTCCGCCCACCGTGCAGCTTATCAGCGAGAAACCCGGAAGCACAGGTAAGTGGCTCCAATTAGCCTGCGATTCCATGCGGAGCACACTCATTTCACCGGGCGCATTACCCACGCGCCCAGTCGACCCCCCCCCCCGCTGAGAACCCGCCGCCCTGCTAATATCGAGCCCTCTGTCTCTGTACTTAATTTGAAGGAGCTAAATAGTACAGGAGGTGCTTCTTAAAAAAAAAACTCCTATTCTTCTGTAACCCTGAAGGCAGTTGAGTGAAAAATGTACAGACTATTAATCTAACATGATTGATTCCTGACCTATTACTTGCCATAGACAATGCATCTTTGGTTAAAAATGGGCAGGGATGATGTTCGAGGTGTTTGATTATCTTATTTTCATAACCGTACGTCTCTTTTATATAATAAGGCATTCATCAATTCCTTTATCAGAGAGTTAATTGACACCACGTTAAGTATTTTTGATGGAAATCTGCCCCGTGGATCTGTAACTCTCTTGGGGAAACAAACAATGCTTATCGTTAGTCTTGCTAGAGGCTTGTTAATTTTCTACTGGTGTCTTGTCCTGGAAGCACAAAATCTGATTGAATCTTGCAACGAAAAATCTATATATTCCAGATCTTCCTCCTTCTGGAATTATTTATTCATTAGTGATTTTTCATTAAAACAACATTTTTCTTATAGAAATAAAATATAGAGCAAAATGATAGTTTTGTGGTTTTCTAGGAGCATCACTGAGTAGCACAAAGCATTGTGTGTACATATTCAACACTAGTAAGTGGATATTCACATTGCTAGATAAACACATTTCAAGTAAGTTTTCGCAACAGAACTTTTTTTTATTTCTTGAGGAATCAGAGGAACAGTCAGACAAGATATTGGGGGTGAAATTGGCCTCCTTCAGTAGCACAAAATGCGCTCATGGTGAATTTCGGAAAAGAAAATCGGGCGGGGTGTAAAACAGGCTGCCAACTCCCTATGTGTGTGTTTCGGGCTGAAGTGTTAGAGTGGCCTCTCTTTCCTCTTCCCTCCCCCACATTGAACATTGGAGTTGCACTTAGTGTTCAGTCCTAACTGTGTTGTTGGTATTTAAATTGCGTGAGCTTTGAAAGATTTTGTGGAAAAAAAGTAACATTTTATTTACTGTGCCATGGAAATTAGTTAGGTTAGAGATGCATTCTGCATTTAGGTAAACTAGAAAGGAAGAGCAGACCACATTATTTACTATACATTTTAAGAGAATTAAAAATTCTAAACTGTTTTGGGGCATAATATTAAAAAAAAGTCTGGGAAAGGTTTTCTCAGCAATCAGCAAAAGAGATTAACAGTACTAACTTTCTTTTCATAGTACTAGTGAAAAATATGCAACACTAAAACCTGTTTTTGGAAACCAATATAAACTTTTCAAGTAAGACAGAGGGGTAAAGCCTGAAAACTGTTCATTTATTCCATGCAAGGAAAAAGATAGTCAATATTACCCGGTTTCTTTTATCTGTTGCCCAACCTCTGAGTAGGCAGCTCATATTTTACTTCAGATTTCCAAAATTCATGATTTTTTTAAATTCACCAATATTGTGAGAGTACTGTACATTGTAGATAAATATTGATACCCATTGTTAGATTCTGCGATTCGAAGCAGGGTCTTAATCTGCAGGGATGTTATTAAGAGTCCATCGCTAACAGCTTGGTCTATCCCAGAAATTGCATGTCTGCCAAAAATGACTGGTGAGCTGGCGTGGGAGGTAAATTTAATCTTTGTTAGTACTAAAATACAACTCAGAATGGCCTGCAGAAAGGATGTTACAGTTTTAATTATGACCTGCAAACATTCATCTCACCACCAGGTTTGCCTTCCATAAACATCTTAATTAAATCTCAGCATGCATGTTGAAGTCATAGGTGTGTTACTGAAGTGCCATCGCATCCAGACATAAGGAAGCAGGGGAGGCTTTACTGAGTCACAATATCCCATCTGCCCAATTGTCAAGGTCACAGTACATTTATACAAGATGGTCTTGGTAGCCTAGCAGAAGTGACTTTTCTTGTCTTCAGCTGTTATTTGAGATTGCAAGCACCCGCTGAATTTCAGTCATGTCCTTAGCCAATTCAAGCAGAAGTGAATGATCGGGGAAATCTAATTATCTCAATAGGGGAAGAGGGAGGAAAGAGTCCCTGAGCAAGAAAAAACGAATTACCTTCTTAAAGTAAGTGCAATTAATGACAATGAAAAGGGCAGACTACTTGTCAGAGTAAGAGGACCAAAAGCTCCTCTGCAAAGTGTTTTGCAATACTTTCTAAGGTTTTATGGCAATCAATTACGAGATGTGATTAAAAGGTCGCTACCTCAAGTTAAAGAAGATTTGGAGCTAAGTGGTAATATGCCCAGATACTCTCTTAAATTAAACGGCATAAACGGTGCTTTGGGAGTCACCAAATGCTGTGAAACTTTTCAATACCAAATTTTAGAGAAAATGGTGCAGGTCGTTTTCTCGCATTACTGATATATAATTTATTAAAAATGCAATATTTCAATTTTAGTGTTATCTAAACAATCAATTGTCTAACTTTTTATAAACCATAACACTCATGTAGAGTTGTTGGTAAGTCTAGTACTATTATTGGCAGAGGGATGATGCATTTCTGGAGGAATGACAAATGTAAGTAGGAATTAAAAATACTTTCCTACTGATTTTTTTTTAAATTGTATTTTTCAGAAATAGAAAGAAAAGAGGGAAATTGTACATTTTAACACAAGGTTGTTAAATGAGGAAAGTTTGTATGCAGTGGTCAAACTGTATAGAAAATGACAAAGATAGCAAGACAGGATGTTTCAGTGTATCTAATGAAAGTAATAACATGCTACTTAATGGGCAGCTGTCAGTGAATCTATTCCAACTTTGTGCCTGATCTAAATTTTCTATGTGCAATTGGCATTACATATTACGATGTATTTAATTGCTGCTTTAAATTGTTATATTATTTCAAAAAAAGGACTGTTTTTGATGTTTCGATGATCCAGTAGCTAAATTCATTCCACAGTGTGTTACTGAGCCAAACAAGTCAGAAAGGTACCAGGTTTGATTCTGGACTTTTGCTAAATTAAACTGTGCTGGATTTAGAACACTGTTGAACGGTTTTCAAAAGTGCCTTCATAAACTATGAAGCTTTCATCCCACTTTAACCACTAATTTGTTGATCACAACAGGGGCACTCAGAGTTGGCCTCAGCATCCTTGGGAAGGAGGATAATCAGCTATGGTTCCAGCTCCTTGTTCACTGACTCCCTATTAGAAACTGGGCATGAATGCAAACGAAGGACCAGATTGAGCTCAACTGTGATGTCCCCAAGGTGAAATCGCATACTAGCCCCCATTATCCAAGCTCAAACCTGGAAAATGGCTACATGAATGAATTGCAGGAGGGAGGTGCTGGCATATATTGATACTGACTGATATAACCCAGCATGAGTAGTTGGCTTCAGCACAGGAGGGGAGAAAATTGGAAAAAGATAAAATGTTTATTGTAGGTATGCACGTACTTATTAAAAGGTCAGAATAATGTTCAGATGTGGTGGCTAGGGTGATTGGACACTGGTTCACCCCAAAATAGTATACCTGATGCCATCTGTGAAGTTAGCAGATGTCATTGATGAAGTTACACAAGGAATCAAACAAACAGACACAAGGGCCCCGATATTTACTGGGAGGCAGGGAAGGGTGTGGGTGAGGCCGTAAGCAGCTGAAGAATCCAGCAAGGCCGGGGACGCGGAGGTCCTGTTGATCTTAACAGGGCCTCATTGGCATCTTGTAGCTCCGCCTCCCACCCGGCAGCCGGCCAAATGGACAGCCCGCCCAGCGGGTGGGAGGGAACGCCAGCGGCAGGAGGTCGCAGCCGAGGACCTTTAGGAATCGGAACAGGGGGAAGATCGGCAATCGGGAGGGGGGCTGGGGCCGGCAATCGGGAGGAGGGGGGTGTGGACTGCGATCAGGAGGGCTGTGGGGGGGGGGAGGCTGGAGATCGGGGCTGGGAGATTTACCTTGGGGAGCCAGCAGCCCCCACCTCTGTTTCACTGCCGGGAAACGCGTGCAGCAGCGGTAAATTTCAAATCGGGCTCCCAAATGCACTGTAGGAGCCCGATTTAAATGTGTTAATAAGCGTCCTGCCTCTCCACGGTGGGACCCTTAGACGCCCCGATATCCTTCGCCATAAAAATGGCGGCAGGAGAGTGCACAGCGTGTTGGAGTTAGGTTATGCGGATTTCACTTTTTAACCCCCCCGACCCTCTCCTGCCCGTCATGGGGAGGTTATTATCGGGGCTGAGGTGTTTCCTTAGAGAAGGGGAGGGAGAATTGCACCTCAAAGCATCAGGACCATTTTTGCTTTACTTCCTAACAGCCATCTCAGCAGTGGCTTTGGTAAAGGCCTGGAAGCAGGTTGTTTTCCTGTCCTGTTGGTAAAGCAGAGACAGATCTTAGAAAACAAAAGGGGGAGAAAAGTAAAACTACATTAAAAAATGTAGGGGCAAGAAATAATATATTTTACAATATTTTTAGTAGGAAACGATTGTGGCAGTTTTCTCCATCTGTGCTACCATATGAAACCCATGAAGGCACATTGTTTAATTTATAATTAATGAAAATTTTATTGCCTGATCTGGATCTTCAGAGTGCGATAGCATAATTTGGTGTTAGATAACCCTTAGCTGTATGGATTCCTCTCAAAACTCAGTGCGAGCAGGTAGTAAGAGAACCACTAACAGACAGCCTTCCCTGATGTGATCCACCAGGGGAATTCTGCAGCAATTCAGCACAATTTCCATAGAGCAGAAACTTATTTCTACCTGAATAAATTAAAATGGTAAAGCTTAATATAACGTCATAAATCAAACATTAAGTATTAATTTTAGAGAGAAACCAAGGGGAGTGACAAGTCATTGCAGTAGTAGATCTGTTCTGAATATGGTAGGTTAAAATCGGACAGGCTAAAGATACGATGTGCAAAGCTGTATTTACAGACCATTGGGGTACAGATTTTATTATGGTTTGGAGCTTCTATAAATTATTATTAAATGCATTGATCCCTAAAATTTCAAATTACTGTATGAAAATATACCATGAAATGAAATAATATATGGGGAGAACAGTTCTACGTATTTTCATAGGATTTGCTTTCAGTTGTAATATGACTTCAGATGCTTCATCCTAATTCAGTATGATATTTGAAGAAACAATGCAACAAATCTATAGGAAATGCCATGAATCCTGTAGTGTGTCTTGGGGATATGACTAATGCAACTCTTCCAGATAGTGAAAAGATAATATTGGTGGTTCCTTATTTGACTGGGTAGTTTCTTTGAAAACTAAATGTTTTATGATCGTGTGATATGATGATTTTACACAGATTTATTTGGTGAAAACCAAGCCTCCAATACAAACAACAAATTATGCTTTCATGCTTAGTTGAAATGAAAGGTGCAAAACATCTGTTAAAGTTGAAAGAATTTATTTGGTTATAATGAATGGACCAACATATTTAATGCTGGAATAGGGGACTGAGAGTTGATTAGTAGCAGATGCAGCAGAGGGCTTTAAAGTGAAGTGCATTCCTCTGACATGTCTTATTATCCTAATTATACTAGGGAAATATCTGTACACTTGTCCCCAGCCTGGTTGAAAACTAGTGAAAGCCCAGAGAAATTAAACATGTTTGCGATCTCTCTTGGCTGACTCACGACTGGTTGATGGTTCAATAATGGTCCACGATGACTAACTTGGACTGCGTTCTATTTTTGGTACCTATAAGGACTCTGCATTAATCTGTGCCTGATAATATCAAATAACTGGCATATTAAGTACAGAATTGGCTAGAAATCTTAACTTCTATTAGATAAGTAGAACATAAAATGTTAGTATTGATTTAGACTGTTCTGAGTAATTAAAGTAAAGCAGTGCTGTAAGTAGCACCTGCTGATGCAATGTCACAACAAATGCAGCAGCATTTACTGCCTCTGCACTCAATGACTGACTCAAGGCCTAAAAGCGATGATTCTACATTGAACACTGGAGGGACAAAGCTTTTCAAGAGAAGTGGATAGAATCAGGAGATAGCGAGGACGGTGGATAGGGATGGAATGGAGGTTATGGAGATCGTAGGGGAAGAAACAATGAACATAACTAGGCAGTTTCATGAACAGTGAAGCAGTGGAGAAACAGTGATAATGAAATAATGGCAGAGCAAATAAAAGACTTTAAAAAGGAAAGAAAAGATAGGGTAGAGAAACAAAACAAATGAGATTAAGTTTTAAAAAAAAGTAGAGAGCTGATGAAAAAATAAAAAGAGGAATAGATGAAGATGATAAAAAGGAATATTCTTTTTTTCCTCAAAATGAGAAGCCAGTATGGAGAAAAACTTTACTGTGAGTTGGCACTAATCCAGTGTGTATATTAGTTAGAAACAAAAACAGAAAATGCTGGAAACACTAAGCAGCTCAGTCAGCATATGTGGAGAGAACAGACAATTAACATTTCTACCCTCCTACAGTTCTGATGAAGGGTACATACCCGAAACATTAAGTTATGTGTTCTCTCTACAGATGCTGACTCACCCAAGTGTTTATGGTATTTTATGGATTTTGTTTCAGATTTGCAGCATGTGCAGTTTCTTTGTTTTTTGTGTATTAGTTAGAATGGGGTTAGATATTTGCTTATCTTAGCACTGATTTTTTTTTTTACTTAATAGTAAAATTTGCTGCTGTATGGAATGCCATTAAATAAAGTTAAGTAATGCACAAAAAATCAAAAGTAAAGACATATGAGAGATAAGAGGCCATCTCCATTTTACCGCCGCTGCCTCAGAATTGGCTATTGGCCACTCCACTTGTGATTCGCTGCGATGATCGCTGCAGCGCACTCAAATTACAAAAGCAGGAAATTTTTGGCTAAGTTTGGAATGGCGAGATTGGTGTGCAAAATGACAATTTATAGTGTGCATGTCGTTGCAGGAAATTCTTGGCCAATGTCTTTAACTTCTATCCAATCATCACCTAGTGTTATTGGGTAGATGCAATTAGGATGTTCTTGATTTAATGTTGCTTTTAAGGCTGCTCTTGTACAACAACTGATATCAGACCAGTATCTGTGGACTATAGCACACAGTTGGCAGACCCAAGTTATGCTGCCAACTGCAGATCTCATTGAGATCAAACACAAAGAAGCTGTGTCAGCCATGGCTCAGTTGGTAGCACTCTCGCCTCTGAGTTAGAAGGTTGTGGTTTCAAGTCTCACTCCAGGGACTTGAGCACATAATCCAGGCTGACAATGCAGTACAGTACTGAGAGAGTGCTGTATTGTCGGAGGTGCCAGCTTTCGGCTGAGATGTTAAACTGATGCCCCATCTACCCTCTCAGGTGAGCGTAAAAGATCCCACGGCACTATTTCAAAAAAGAGCAGGGGAGTTCTCCTGGCTTTCCTGGCCAACGTTTAGCCCCCAACCAACATCACTAAAAACAGATTATCTGGTCATTTCTCAATACTATTTGAGGAAGCTTGCTGTGTGCAAATTGGCTGCCACGTTTCCCACATCATAACAGTGTCTACACTTCAAAAGTACTTACTTGGCTGTAAAGCGCTTTGGGATGTTTTGAAGTCATGAAAGGCGCTGTATAATTGTATGTATGTTTTTTTTTTGCATATGTGCTTGGATGTAGTCCCCTAACAACGAATTCACAATGGATGGAGAGCGAAACTGGGTGCACCCGTTTTTTGTGAACGTTGGAAAGCTTATAAGGTGCCCAAGAGATCCTCGGCAAATTCATCAAGTCGTTGTGAGATGGCCTCATTGAAGGCGTGTTACCCATTGTTTGGTATGAGTGGACTTGGGAGTCAAATTGGTAACTGACTGTCAAGTCACACTGCCACATTGATGGTGATGCACACCAGAAGCTGCTTTGCATTGATGTGTGAGTGGCAGCATAGCTCTGGGCTAAATAAATTGCCAGAGCTCCAACTTTTTGATTTAGAAGATGGTCACCTCCCTTAATTTTGCACATAGTGAAGAGCAATACTATACAATACCACTGCAAGTTTCACTGTTGAACTATTTGGTTGTTCTCAAGCCTGAAAAAGTTTCAGATTGCATTGCAGCCACCAGGTTTTCTTCATTGGTTAGGATAAACCTAAAGGCAATTGCTGCAGAAGATTGCAGCGATATCACTGATGAATAATATTTGCCTAATTTGAAATTTGATATGAATACATTATGGTATAAAATTGTAGTTGCCTGTCTAATGACATTTCTTTACATAGAGAAATTATTAGTCTGAACTTGCTTTTTTGTATTGATGCTTCTATGGATATCATTAAATGTTCTCCAGTATTTTCGGATGAAGTCTTGTCCGCTGGAAATCTTATTGATTTTACTCCAAGATGTCAGTTGCTTGAGTTCTGTTTGGCATTGATTAGGAGCATTAAACCGTGCATTGATAAAAGCTATACTCAGTGCACTCTCCGTCAGCCTGGTTTCGACCAGCAATCCATTTCTTTTAATGTCCTCCGCTGCCCAAAACATCTTGTAAATATCAAGGCAGACAATCAGAGCTACAGGATCCAGCATTATTTTTAAAAAAAGTAACTGAGATAATGCACAAAATATTCTATCTTAGCATAAAGATGCAATTACATCGGCAGATTAAATGCTGTCCTGCCTATGGCAGAAGGGGATTGATATTGTAATAAAGGGAATATGTTATTCTAACCATAAATCAGAGCCAGACATACAAATGCGATTGTCATAAAACCAGTAGTCTAATCTGCTAACAGTATTAAGGCTGTTTTCACTGGCTTACAGTCAGTTTATTGATTAAAAATTGGTTGGTGATGGGTTGATGCATGACAATGGACTCAGTCCAGTATAGCTGCAGATCAGTATATCAGTGTTGAAAATGAACACCAGATGCAGATGAATTTCCTTGTAACCTTATTACTTTACCATTTATATTAGATTATATTTTACATCTTGTAATAGGCAGCCCCAGGACTGCATGCCTGATCAGCTAAGGAGAAACATTTTTCGTGAGCGGTAGGAAAGGAGTGTAAAGAATGTCCTTCATGTCAGGTCCTATTCTCAAGTCTGCTACTGTGTGCTACTGGTGGGGAAGGGAAGCAAAGTGCACACGGGAGCCTAAGAACTTTATCCCTTCTGTCCGATTCCGAAATCCTAAGCAGTAATGTAGCAAAGAGAACACAAAACCTCTGTACTGTTCATTTGGGCATGGATCACCAATTAACTTTACATTTTAAATTTAATTGTCTAGAGGACGGAAGGCCTGGCTGCATTTCTCTGATGTAGAAGCTGTTCTGTAATGCATAGTAGGCTTATTATCTCGTGCTTTGGGCTGTACAGAACTCAGGAACAAGGGATGAGATTCCTCTTGTAACTTTTATGGCCTTCAGGCTAGCTTGTGGGCTCTCACTAGTGTTGCAGATTCTGACGTTCCTGGCATACCAACTATCACACATCTAGTCTATGAGGGTAGTAAGCTCTTTTCAGTTGAAAGCATTGCTAATCCAAGGACTTGAATCACATTTGATTTATCCTGAAGCAAACAAATGGCAGAGGTAGTTGGAGAAGTTGATTTTTTTTAAAAGATTTAAAATTCAACCCTACTTGTTAGTGTTGGCAACTCCAGTATTCTATAAAGCCTATAGGTCACAAATGGAATACTCTCGTCTAGTCTGACAAGTTGCAATAGAAACATAGAAACCATCTCTTACCCCTGGGCTCTGGACAGCCCCAAAACAAGACCACCTTCTACAACATCGGAGAAATGTAGCTAGGCCATCAGTCCTCTGGAAGATTGACTGGGGGTAGTATAATAAATATTAATTGGTGCTTAAACCAGTCCTCTGATTTTGTGCCTATAGCGCAAAAGCTACTGCAACTGCACTTCAGTGTTCAACCATCTCAAACATCTAAGTAGAATACCAGCAATGAACCTTAATTTACTGTTTTTCTTAACTATGAAACACTCGCCCAGACCATGTTATCACCTGGAGGCAGAGCTAACCACGTCTGAACCAAAATTATTGCACCATGCGTTAGGTTATCGAAAATTTGTAACCTGCCCACTAATATCCCGTTAAATTTCTCCAATCGCTTTATGCTCCCAGCAACCACCAGGATCAAATCTGTGAGACAGCAATCCTTGTTAGAGTTGCTTCTGCCTGTTTGCTGTCATTATGCCACTTAACATGCAGGGGTCGGGTGGGGGAAGTGACCAGCTCCAAGAATATGAAGTGTACTAGCTGAAAATAGAATTAGATCTTCCGAAAGGCCAGTTAAAAGGCAGTATTATTAAATGAAAGCCTGTTCACTCTCTTGAATCAGTAATGGTAAGAGAGGGAGAGATAGCAATAAAAATGGTTGGAGATTATGAATAAATTAAAGGAAGAAATAAATATATAATAAAATTAAAGTTTCATAAGTGAAAGTTTAGAAGATGTCAATTAAAATGAAATACATATTTATAAGTCCTTGTGAAATTCTTCATGTGGCTTTAAAAGGACATTTGTACCTTGATGTTTCCTACATATCTTGCGTTTTCAAACCCTCTTTCTTCAATGATTAAATTGTAGTATAATTCTATCGTATAGTTTCCCATTCAAAGCCAGTCTACGTTAAACTGAATTTTACTGTATTTGTTTTAAAGTGTCCTTACTTGATAGATTAATTGAGCTAGATCTTCACTTACCTAAATACAGCAATAAAAAGTTAACTTGCCCTCTTTTGTGTGAGCCAATAAATCTAAGAACAATCATTTTTAAAACCTTTACATTTTTCACTATTAATCAGCTGGCTCATTGGTTTTATGGAAATGCACGGCGTTTGATGTCAAAGTCAAAAGGCATAGACTGACTTATCAGGGGAAGATTTCCTGTGCACTATGTGTAGTGAAATTGTAAACACATTTATATATATCAAAATGTTTACAATTTCATTACACATAACACACTCAGGAAATTTTCACTATGATGTTGGACCTGAAACATGGTCAATGTTGGATAGGCTAGGTGAAGGTACCAGTTGACTGGCATGATAGCCTTCACATAATAATATTGTGCTAATCCTTTTTAATAGATAATAAGCACTTAATTAATATTTTGGTGTTGATCGGTTGCAGTTGGGTCACTGGATAAGTAATTCTGCAGTATTACCAAGGTCAGACTGGAATTAGTAAGGTTCTTTTTGAGACAAACAGTAATGTTTGGGGCCCTCAAAAGCCTGGTATGTAATGAACTACTCAATAGTAGTCTAGACAGAGTAGATAGAGAGAAACTGTTCCCATTAATGGAAGGGTCAAGAGCCAGAGGAAATAGAATTAAGGTGATTGGCAAAAGAACCAAAGGTGACGACATTTTTTACACAGTGGTTAGGATCTGGAATGCACTGCCCGAGGAGGTGGTGGAGGGAGATTCAATCATAGCCTTCAAAAGGGAACTGGATAAGTACTTGAAAGGAAAAAATTTGCAGGGCTACAAGGATAGGGCGGGAGAGTGGGACTAACTGGATTGCTCTTGCATAGAGCCGGTGCAGGCTTAATGGGCCGAATGGCCTCCTTCTGTGCTGTACCTTTCTATGATTCTATATAGTAAACCATGCAGAAGAGCAAGCCCGAGGGTTGATTCCCAGCTGATTCAGTTGGGGCAGCAGTTGTGACAGTATAACTGACCTCGCCCTCACCGCTCCTGATTGCTATCCGGTTGTTCTTATTGTGATGTATTAGAGGGGATGTTGAGTGAGAATAAGGCTTAGGCTCAATTGTGATACCTGCCATAGTCAAATATCCTGTGGATACCCACTGTTTAGGATCACACTTCAAGAATGGCCATTTTGGGCAAGTTACTAGAGGGTTGCTAGCTCCCGTGTTATCATACCATAGCTTGAGATAGTGCCTTCAGGAGAGGAGGGGAGAAAATTAAGGGAGGGTGAGAATAAATAGCAACACAGCTGGTAATCTAATTGAAATTGTTAAAGCTGGGCTTCATCTGTTGCATCAGATTACTCGAGTTACATTTTTTTTCTCAACAAGATAGGTGTCATGAGAAATAATTGAGACTTGACAGCTCAGTGTGCTGCAACAATTTACCCTATTTACTAGCTGCAAAAATGGCATTAAGCCAGAAGTGAACTTCACGCCATTATACTGTTGTGGCTGTCATCAGAGAAATATTCACAATGAGCCACTTTTTAATATAACTATAAAATGGCTAAGTTACGCCATTGCAGTTACTATTACTACAATCTTGTGCAGTTTTTGATTATATGTCTCATTTACAGAGCGGTATGGACTTCTGAATCTGAGCTAAATTGCAGGAGAGCTAAAGTGGAAAACATATAGTGCGCTACACAAAAGCAAGGAAGTTTCATTGCACAGCTTTTGTCCAAAGTGTTTGGAAAACCTTATTTCTGTGCCAGAAACAGTGTGACAAAGCAATTCATACCAAATTGCATCATAGCATTGCAGAATCAGTATTGCGCAACTTGTACGGGGTATCACAGCAACCAAAAGAAACTGCACTCTGTGTTATGCAGTCTCCAATTCATTGAATTTTCCATCCAATTTTTCTTCTTACTTCCATATCATCTTTGGTATGAGATTTAAAAACAAACTAAATGCTGGAAATCTGGAATAAAACTAGCAAATACTAACGATATACGGCAGAAGAGCAGCTAAATGAGAAGGAAAGTTCAGCAACTCGAGTGGGCCTCTTCATCAGAGCTGGCATGGTCAAAAGGAGAGGCCCATTATACAAATAACTAAAACAAAGAGGGAAGAATAACTGGTAAGAGTTTTAAGAGCACAGATTTGCTTAAGATGCAGCTAATGGGTTTAATGGAGATAAAAACAAACTGCAGATGCTGGAAATCTGAAATCAAAACATAAAATATTGGAGAAACATGGCAGGTCTGCCAACATCTGAAAAGTGAAAAGATAAATTAGTGTTTCAGGTGTAGCCCCTTCATCAGAATCAACTCTAAACTAATGGGTTTACTAGATCTTAATACACTGGACTCAAGGTGAAAGAGGTAACCTTAATCAGTCATGTGAAAACCATTGAAAAGACAAAAAGTGAGTTAAACATGGTTCCAAAGTGTAAGAGAGGCCAGTCGATTGCAATGGGGAAAAAGCAGGAAGAATCCAGTTCCTTTACTTTTCTGATGAAAGGTCCACACCTGAAACCTCAACTTCTTTGTTCTCTCGACAGATGCTGCCAAAACCTTATGTGCATTGCCATCATTTTCTGTTGTGTTTCAGATTTCCTGCATCTGCAGATTTTTTTTTACTTCTTCCTTTTATTTTTCTTTGTCTTTTTAGTTTCTTTCTTGTTTTACCTTCTATTTTTTTATTTCCTGGCTTACTACTTTTCTTGGATTATTTTTTATGGTGAGTGGCTTATTAAGATCAGCAGCAGAGACACCAAAGGAGCCACAAGAAAGAGACAGATGTAATTGAAGAGATGTCAAGGGACTTATTAGAAGAGTTTGGGACAGCAGTAGCAGAAATCCTGGAGCCAGGAGGAGAGGAAGCTGTATGTGATTGAAGTTGGGGAGGAAAGAGATTGCAGGGCCTGTTTTGATTTATACGAAAGAGGCTGGGCAAAAACAACAGGCAACAAAGACCAAAGCTTTAATTGGGCTTAGTGTGACAATGTTGCCATTGTCAATACTTGCACTAGGTTATAACATTATCTATGTTAGACTCTTACCCACTCCCTCACAAAATGCCAGTAATTTGGGGTTGGGGGTGGGGCAGAGAAACTAGATAGTGTCCTCATGGCCTGTCAGTGGTATTTTTTGTTTTTAACAATGTGATCTGTATGCCACTACCTTCATTTATAAATTCTTCCTCTTCACAAGCTTTGTTCCTGAGTAATAACCAAATTAATGGTTTCAAAAATAGTTTGCATTGAAGCATCTTTTCATGATGCCTAATTTGTACATAACTTGAAGACCAGAAAATAACAAAAAAGTGCTTATGTGCTGAAAACTGTGTTACAAATTGCCACAGGGCAGGAAGTAGCAAAAGATGACATTTATTGGGTGAAACGAACAAGATCTATCGCGACTGAATCGGAATTTCACTCCATACGGCTCTCACTCATTTTCATGCAACTGGATCATTGGCACAAACATTGGAGTACCTCCAGATTTGCAAATCAGGAAACGATCTATGCAAAATAGGAACCTAAGCAACTAAGAGAACAAGCTGCACAAAGTGGGGGAGGAGTCTAATACAAAATGCTAATAAATGAAAGTAAGTGGCATTCATTAAATTGAACAATCCATCTTTAAAACTGTTGTTTTAAATAATGTGAGTAATATAATCATACATTTTAAACTAACAACTGAAAGATTGATGATCACATTCAGAGAGCTCCTTTATAAAAATCCATTACAAAAAAATTATCCTTAACTTCTCTCTTAGCATAAACAGTAGGCGATAACCTCCCTTGGAAAAGTGACAAAGCCTGACATAAGATATTAATTCAACTCCCTCACACTATCAAGCATGATTGCTCCTTATGTCAGTTTAAGAACTCCACTTCCTGCAATGTTACCCTCCTTTCTAATTACTACCTTTGCTATGCTGTTTTTCATGGGTGGTGCAAGCAATATCCATGTGTGGGGAAATGAAACAGTTCAGTTATTTTGATCATATGCTTGATTGAAGCAGTCTGCTCTCATTTTGTGGGAAGCAATGGGTGATAAATTGTAAAATTTAATTTTAGTCTCTAGATTAATCCATCATCATACTCTCTTGAGAACAGGCTAGTTCTTCCCAGACAATGATTTATGCTTGGAGGTGGAATTAAATGTTAGTGCTGCACAGTGCATTCATCTGTAATGTTTATACTATCTATTAATTGACGCACTCATTTAGCACAAAACAGTTTGTGCACTGGAGTAGGAGTTAAATAGGAAGACAGGTGTTTACAAAGTCGGTGCAACAGTTGGTCTGTTATGAAATGATCATGTGGAAAAAGCAAACATTATGTGCACTTTACTCAGACTGTTGTACTCGTAATGTGACTTTGTGTTACTGATATAATCGGATATGCAGGTGGGGGAAGAACTCATTTCCAGATGTTAGGACTGTAGAGGTGTGTAAACACAAATCATTCAATATAATCTGTAGCCATTACAGTCCAGTTCTGTCTTGATATGTGCTTTGGTGCTCAACAAGAAGGAACTGGTTTGTACATTTTGCTCTTTTTCATATAGAAACAATTTGTTTGTCATTTTGTTATAAAAGGCCATTCAAAAAGTCACCTTCCTCACAAAAGTACAAGGATGCTCTCTTGCTTTGCCCTTTTACTCCCTTTCCCAAAAATGTACCACAGAGATATGAAAACAGATAATTGATGTATATGAAAAGTGTACTAGAGCATTCGCCTCCCTTCAGTGTTCCACACTGTTTTTAAAATGATGAGAGTTCAGTTTCCTCTTCCCATCAATCACTTTTGAGTTGCCCCTTTTTAAATTCCTCCCTCCTAATACCTTCTTCCTTAAAGCTGAGCAAGCATATTGCTTAGAGATCCTTTTCCTCATTCGTGCTGGCAGAGACTTGTTTTGTCACTTTTTTTTTCAAATTCTATTTAAGTTTCATCCTCCCTGTAGGGAGGCACTTTGTCTCATCCCAGCTCAACTCCTCCACTGATTTGTCATAGCCAAAATCTGAAACTCGTGCCGAAGCATTAAGAAGAAAGAACATGCATCTTCTTGCGCTTTTCACGTCCTCAGGACACCCCAAAACACTTCACACCCAATGAATTGCTTTTGCAGTGTAGTCACTGTTGTAATGTAGGAAACACGGCAGCCAATTTTGCACTCAGCCAAATTTGCACACAACAAGGTGCCACAAACACCAATGAGATAAATGACCAGTTTGTATCCTTACTCTGTGCCTCATATTTTTCCCTTTTTTTAAATTGCAGTGTAAAGGACCTTGTGCTATTGCTGTCAGTAATACTAAAATCCTTCTGGAGTGGAGATTTCCTCTGGTACCTCTGCCAGCGATGCCAAAGATAAACAACTCAAGGCAGCAGTACTATGCATTGGGTCTGCCCTTTTGAGCCGTCCAACTCTACAATATAAACAGACTGATCCAGCTTCAGATCAAGTACCAATGGAAGCAGTGCAATAATATAAAAGGGACATTTGAGAACCATATGTCACCTGTAGAGGTGACGTTAGGCACTCATGACTGCGGGGGACTCTCGATGCCAGTATATGCTGTAACGTTTGATGCTTTATAAATCATATCTGCTGAAGATAGCTTGTGGGCATAAAGAGCACGGTCCAGCTGTGGAGGCATGCTATGGGTAAAGCAGGCCTGGCTCAAGGGGAGTTAGCTTTGGTGCTAGGAGCTTAGAGCACCACAGCAGGGCTCCACTTTACAATGGCCACTATAACTGCTGGCATGAGTGGTCTAACAATCACTTTAAAATACATCAGGTTGTGTTTTTTGTAAGGGAAATGCTGGCTTTAAATAAAGAACTTTTAACCTAGTTTGAGAGATTTTTTTTTAAATGTTAACTCCATTGGGGGAAAGCCACATTTTGTACACTGTAACTTTATCTCTAAGCATTACAGGTAAGGTCATTTGCTGATCTGCAAACTCTTTCCTTGGAGTGAGTTTCACTAAGTTAGCAGTTTTTGAAATTATCTAAATATTTTATTTAATTCACGAGCTGCAGGTGATATTGGCTAGGAATGTTCCATTTTTTTTTCTAATGCAAAGCTTCTCCAAGAATTGCAGCAGCTATTTTTATGGAGAAGTTTAGTCATTTTTCCCCTGCATTTGTAACTTTTTCTGTGTTTTTAATTGCATAAACTGACCTGAAGGAAAATGGCATCAGAAAAAATAAGTTGTTTGAGTGATTGATTTGTTGTTTATGATTGGTAAAGCTGGTTACTCATTCCTCGTGTACATTTTGCCATTGTTGATTTGTTCACATTTAGTCAATTGAATATTCGATCAAACAGACATGGTTATTTGAACCAATCACAGTTTTCCCTTCTCCCAACGGACATATGACATTTGGAGGTGTGATGCCTCCATGGCCATACTTTTAGGTATAATGCATTTAAAAGGTGTGATGCTACAGATGCAACAATTGTAAGATTTGATTGTATAGATCTGTGTTCAGCATAGTACATCCTTATCCAGAGTGTAGTAATACATTAAACACCTTTTGATCCTGAATAATTTGCCAACAGGGACACGATTGGTGGAATGGAGAGGGACAAGTTTGATAAGCTGGCCCCCATGACTAACTTTACAGTGGTGCCCTAAAATCTGTTGTTAGTAAAATTATTTCTCATTTAGGTGTATGGTGTTTCACAGTACACACATACACGAAGCACCTTTTAAACAATCAGTAATTGTTCCTGTTCGCACATTTGCAAATGTAAGTCCATTCATAAAATATGACTGTTTTTCTTCTGCTACCAACAATTGAGTCAGACAAGAGTTGAGGTTTTTTAAATATTTGTTTTATTCTTGTCTCAGGAGGTCAACCTCCATGTCCACTCTTTGCATTCGTAAAGTTGGATGCTGAGACTCTATTAGAATGGGTGGGCAAGTGCTGGATTTTCCAGCTGCATGGGTCAGGTGGCCGCTGGAGATGCACCTGCCTGTCCCACACAAATGAGGTGCCCTCCCATTGACCCTAGAAACTCCCAACGGGTTCAGCACTGCAGCACACCAGCAGGATCACGTCCTGAGAATTTTCAGGGCCATAGTCGCAAATCCCAGCAGACTAAAAAATGAAGCTCAATTTTACTTTAGTTTACACCTTTTCTAAACAGGCAGCTAATAAATGCTACAGCTGTTTAATGATGAAAGTTTATTGAAGCTGACGAGAGCATGAAAGGAAGCAATAATGATTGGAATGTACTGTAGCTGAAAATTGCATCTGGCTCTCCTTCCCTTTCTCTCTCCCCTTTTTTCTCTCTCCCCCACCCGCCCCCTCCCCATTTTTGCTTCTCTCTCCCCCATTTTTACTTCTCGTTCATCTTTTTTCCCCTCCCACTTTTTTCCTCCCCTTTTTTCACAACGGAAATCCATTTTCCAAATAATATCCAAATGTCAAAAAATACGAAGACTGAGATAATCTGATTGGTTGTAGGGTGGGACGGTCAGGGTCCCTGTGCCGGAAGCGAGCTTGACCAGCAACTCAACAAGCTTGGCTGCACTGGCCAATTAAAAGCCCAGCAAGCTCGGTTGCAGCCAGTTGCTGTTTATATTCAAGCAGTCAATTCAATATTTTCCCAATATATTTATAATCTACGGTGTGTTGTTGGGCAGCAATAAATTCACCAAGCTATTTAACAGTCTGACTTTTAAAAGCTAAAATGAACATGTTTCATATTTTAAACAGAAAGGTGGAGAGTAAGCGTTATGAGAGAAAAAGAACAACAGCAAGAAGGGAGAAAGTAACAGATACAAGAGAGAGGAAAAGAAAAGAGAGTAATGGAAAATACCACTATCATGTACAGAAAGAAGGATAGGACAAGGGAGACTGTGAGATTAACAGGGACAGAGAAGTAAAGAATAATGCAGAGGAAGGGTTGTGGCTGAGCAATTGGGAGAAATAGGGTTGGGGATAGGATATAGGACAGAACTGAGAGGGGATCAACTCACTGTGCTGCTTGGTACAGAGAAAGAGACTAATCCAGTGAAAGAGTGGATGGTTTGGCATTGAGACAGAGACTAACCTGTAATCCACTGATTGGCAGAGAGACTAATCAAGCTGGCGAGAGGGGGAACACTGGGATTACAACCCAGCAATTGGGAGGGAGAGGGACTTTTTAAACTGTATGGAGAGTGCTTCTGTTTTATTTAATTGTGTTTTAAGAAATCTTGGTCCTCTTGTACTGTAATGTACATCGGTATGTTTACATTAATCTTGTTATTTAAATGTTTCAGTTATTTTGTAATGCAAGTAAACCTACATCCCTTTAATGCTTTATCACATAATTCAACTCAGTGTATACATGGGTATAGGTCGCCTGTTATATTCATTATAGATTACCACTAATATTTAATGCAAAAATTGAGTCACTTTTAACTTGCTTCCCATGCCATAGGCTATGTTTAGGGCTGTTTTACACTTGTCATCTTGTTTTAAGCTGATGGTCAGCTTTTAGTTTCGAAGTGGTATGTATGCATATAACAAAAAAAAATTCAGCTTATCATTCAACTATATTGCACAATACAGTACATGGTTAAACCTATAGTGGCAGCTGCTGGTCAGTAATTGAATTACAGAAAGAATAGAGTTCTAAAAATCCTCATCAGCACAGTTTCTTAACTGACAAGCATCGTCAATATGGAAAGCATTTACCTCGCTGAATGGTGGGAGATGCGTGTATAAAATAATGGAAACCTCTTTAGAACTTGCACTTTGAGAATGAGCAATCAACTTATTTTTTTAACCACTTGTGTATCCCTTTCATTTTTCCTCCTCCCTGTTTTTTCCCTTTCTGATTATTCCTAGACATCTTACACTCAACAGGGTAGTCAAGTAACCTGCTCCCAGGCCTCCACCTGCGATACCAGCAATGCTTGTACTACAGACCACTAAAGCAGTGTTTTCTGGAACCTGGAGACTGTGATTTTCCGATCAGGACGCATCGTTGGTGAGCCGGGTCTTCTGCCCACCACGTAGAGCCCACCTGACTCCGGACAATTTTCCAGCTCCAGGATAATTTCCATATAGGAGTCATGCCATTTTGGGAATGTAGGTCGCTGTGGCAGGCCTTGGGCCTACTGCAGTATGTGGAAGATGGCAACCATCGAGCTGCCTGAAGAAAATCACATTTTTTCTGCTCCAAATTTTTCTTGTACAGGCCATTTTCTAATGAAGCCCTGGGACTTCGTCAGTATTAAAAATAAGATCTAGGGGACTATTAGGCAACCCCTGAATCCAGCATTCCATCAAGGAAAACAGTAGAAAAAACAGTGAATGCCCGACCACCACAGATCAACTAAAGAGGGTCTAGAAAATCATAGAATCATAGAAAGGTTACAGCGTGGAAGGAGGCCATTCGGCCCATCGAGTCCATGCAGACTCTACGCAAGAGCAATCCATCTAGTCCCACTCCCCCGCCCTGCAAATTTTTTCCTTTCAAGTTCTTATCCAGTTCCCTTTTGAAAGCCACGATTGAATCTGCCTCAACCACGCCCCCTGGCAGTGCATTACAGATCCTAACCATTCGCTGTGTAAAAAAAGTTTTTCCTCATGTCACCTTTGGTTCTATTGCCAATGTAAATCTATGTTCTCTGGTTCTTGACCCTTCTGCCAATGGGAACAGTTTCTATCTACTCTTCATGATTTTGAATACCTCTATCAAATCTCCTCACAACCATCTCTGTTCCAAGGAGAACAACCCCAGTTTCTCCAGTCTATCCACAAAACTAAAGTCCCTCATCCCTGGAATCATTCTAGTAAATCTCTTCTGCACCCTCTCTAAGGCCCTCACATCTTTTCTAAAGTGTGGTGCCCAGAACTGGACACGATACTCCAGTTGTGGCTGAACCAGTGTTTTATAAAGGTTCATAATGACTTCCATACTTTTGTACTCTTTGCCTCTATTTATAAAGCCCAGGATCCCGCATGCGTTTTTATCCGCTTTCTCAACTTGCCCTGCCACCTTCAACGATTTGTGCACATATACCCCCAGATCTCTGTGTTCCTGTATCCCTTTTAGAATTGTGCCCTTTACTTTATATTGCCTCTCCTCATTCTTCCTACTGAAATGTATCACTTCATATTTTTCTGCATTAAATTTCATAGAAATATAGAAACATAGAAAATAGGATCAAGAGTAGGCCATTCGGCCCTTCGGGCCTGCTCCGCCATTCAAAATGATCATGGCTGATCGTCTAACTCAATACCCTGTTCCCGCTTTTTCCCCATATCCCTTGATCCCTTTAGCATTAAGAAATATATCTATCTCCTTCTTGAATACATCTAATGACTTGGTCTCCACTGCCTTCTGTGGTAGAGAATTCCACAGGTTCACCACCCTCTGAGTGAAGAAATTTCTCCTCATCTCAGTTCTAAATGGCATACCCCATATCCTGAGACTGTGATCCCTGGTTCTGGACTCCCCAGCCATCGGGAACATCTTCCCTGCATCTAGTCTGTCTAGTCCTGTCAGAATTTTATATGTTTTGATGAGATCACCTCTCATTCTTCTAAACTCTAGTGAATATAGGCCTAGTCCACCCATTCTCTCCTCATAAGTCAGTCCTGCCAACCCTGGAATCAGTCTGGTAAACCTTCATTGCACTCCATCTATGGCAAGGACATCCTTCCTCAGATAAAGAGACCAAAACTGCACACAATACTCCAGATGTGGTCTCACCAAGGCACTGCAGTAAGACATCCTTGCTCCTGTACTCAAATCCTCTTGCAATGAAGGCCAGCATACCATTCGCCTTCCCAACTGCTTGCTGCACCTGAATGCTCGCTTTCAGCGACTGATGTACAAGGACACCCAGGTCTCGTTGCACCTCCCCTTTTTCCAATCTATCACCATTCAGATAATCTGCCTTTCTGTTTTTACAACCAAAGTGGATAACCTCACATTTATCCACGTTATACTGCATTTGCCATGTTCTTGCCCGCTCCCCAACTTGTCTAAATTACATTGGAGCCTCTTTGCATCCTCCTCACAGGTCACATTCCACCCCAGCTTTGTGTCGTCTGCAAACTTGGAAATGTTACATTTAGTTCCCTCATCCAAATCATTGATATATATTGCAAATAACTGGGGCCCAAGCACTGATCCCTGCGGTACCCCACTAGTCACTGCCTGCCACCCGGAAAAAGACTCGTTTATTCCTACTCTTTGTTTCCTGTCTGCCAACCAATTCTCAATCCATGCCGGTATATTCCCCCCCAATCCCATGTGCTTTAATTTTGCACACTAACCTCTTGTGTGGGACCTTATCAAAAGCCTTCTGAAAATCCAAGTACACCACATCCACTGGTTCTCCCCTATCTATTCTACTAGTTACATCCTCAAAAAAACTCCAGTAGATTTGTTAAGCATGATTTCCCTTTCATAAACCCATACTGACTTTGTCCAATCCCGTTAATGCCTTCCAAGTGTTCTGTTATCACATCTTTTATCATAGTCTCTAGCATTTTCTCCACTACTGATGTTAGGCTAACTGGTCTGTAATTCCTTGTTTTTTCTCTCCCTCCTTTTTTAAATAGTGGGGTTACATTTGCCACGTTCCAATCTGCAGGAACTGTTCCAGAGTCTATAGAATTTTGGAAGATGATCAACAATGCATCCACTATTTCCAGGACCACTTCCTTTCATCTGCCACGTATCCGCTCATGCCACCAGCCTGTCTATATCCTCTTGAAGTCTATCACTATCCTCCTCACTGTTCACTACACTTCCAAGTTTTGTGTCATCTGCAAATTTGGAAATTGTGTCTTGTACACCTAAGTCCAAGTCATTAATATATGTCAAGAAAAGCAGTGGTCCTAGTATGGACCCCTGGGGAACATCACCATACACCTCCCTCCAGTCCGAAAAACAACCATTCGCCACTACTCTCTATTTCCTTTTAACTAGCCAATTCTGTAACCATGCTGCTGCTGCCCCTTTAATTCCACGGGCTTCAGTCTTGATAACAAGCCTACTATGCAGCACTTTATCAAATGCCTTTTGAAAATCCATATACACCACATCAACTGCATTGCCCTCATTGACTCTCTCTGTTACCTCATCAAAAAACTCTATCAAGTTAGTTAAACACGATTTGCCTTTAACAAATCCATGCTGACTTTCTCTAATCAATCCACGCTTGTCCAAGTGACTGTTAATTCTGTCCTGGATTATTGTTTCTAAAAATTTCTCCACCATTGAGGTTAAGCTTCCCTCAGCAACCTAAGATGCATGAGCAACTTATCTACTTCAAGTACAGCCAGCCTTTCCACTACCTTCTCTTTATCAATTTTTAGCCCATCCACTATCTTAACTACCTCTTCCTCTACTGAGACTCTGACAGCATCATCTTCCTTGGTAAAGACAGTTGCAAAGTACTCATTTAGTACCTTGGCCATGCCTCCATGAGTAGATCTCCTTTTTGGTCCCTATTTGGTCCTACCCCTCCTCTTACTACCCGTTTACTGTTTACATGCTTATAGAAGACTTTTCGATTCCCTTTTATGTTGACCGCAAGTCTATTCTCATACTCTCTCTTTGCCCCTCTTATTTCCTTTTTCACTTCCCCTCTGAACTTTCTATATTCAGCCTGGTTCTCACTTGCATTATCAACCTGACATCTGTCATACACCCCTTTTTTCTGCTTCATCTTACTCTCTATCTCTTTTTTCATCCAGGGAGCTCTGGCTTTAGTTGCCCTACCTTTCTCCCACGTGGGAATGCACCTAGACTGTACCTGAACCATCTCCTCTTTAAAGTCTACCCATTGTTCAATTACAGTTTTGCCTGCCAATCTTTGATTCCAATTTACCCAGGCCAGATCTGTTCTCATTCCATTGATTTTGGCTCCCTCCAATTGAGTATTTTTAATTAAGAATGGTTCATGTCTTTTCCATAGCTATTCTAAGCCTTATGATACTATGATCGCTGTTCCCTAAATGTTCCCCCTCTGACACTTGCTCCACTTGGCCCGCCTCATTCCCTTGAACCAAATCCAGCAATGCCTCCTCCTTGGGCTGGCAACGTACTGGTCAAGAAAGTTCTCTTGAACACACTTCAAAAATTCCTCCCCCTCTTTGCCCCTTATATTATTACTATCCCAATCTCTATTAGGATAGTTGAAGTCTCCTGTTATCACCAATCTATGGCTTTTGCACCTCTCTGTAATTTCCCTGCAAATTTGCTCCTCCATATCCTTCCCACTAGTTGGTGGCCAATAGAATACACCCTGTAGTGTAATGGCACCTCTATTGTTTCTTAATTCTAACCAAATAGATTCTGCCCTTGACCCCTTCAGTACATCCTTTCTCTCCGGCACGGCAATATTCTCCTTAATCAGTATTGCCACCCCCCCGCCTTTCTTTGCTTCCCTATCTTTTCTGAACACCTTGTATCCAGGAATATTTAGTACCCAACCCTTTTTTCAGCCAGGTCTCCGTTATCGCCACAATATCATATTCCCATGTGGCTATTTGCGCCTGCAGCATACCAACCTTGTTTACCATCCAGGGCTGCTCAAAATCCAGAACTGTGTCTCAGCATTCATGCATCCAAACGAAAAAGGAGGGCAGGAGAAGACCAGCTGATCCATCAAGCCTCTCCCATCCCAATATGATGCAACCTACACACACCATCAATCCCATCCCACCAATTCCTTGTAGTCACCCGATCTCCTGAGAGAGGCCAAAAAAGGGGAAAACCCTACGAAATTCCTCTCCGACACGTGAAAGCAAGCTCCAGGAGGCCACAGTTAATGGTATTACTAGTCCCCATTAACCACCTTCCTTCTGTAACTCGACAAGTTTCCCTTTGAATGCTTTCAGCAAATCCACATTCTTCGCACCTACTGGCATCTTATTTCAGAGATTGTCGACTCTGTGTAAAAAGAGGCACTTCTTAGCATCTAACCTAACTCTATGCTTTCATATCTTGTACTGATGATGGAAGCTCAGCTGATATTGTGTATCTAGAATTTCAAAAATCTTAGGTTGGATAAAGACATTTGCTTTACAGGGGGTAGTTATTAGTGGGAATTGTGTGGATCTGAGTATCTAGCTCAAATAACCTGCACTATCGGATAGAATCTAATCTTTTTATTTTAAAGACCTCAATCTTTTCCCCTTGAAGTATACATTTTTCCAGAGTAAAAGCTCAGATCCCTAAGCACGTCCTGATAACTAAAGAGACCAAAGCCTTATACAATGAAAGAATTCTACTTCTGGTTTTATATTTAATTCCCGTAGCAATATATCCCAGCATCCTATTTGCTTTCACAATAGCTTTGCAGTACTGGTCATAGATGTTTAATGTTCTGTGAACTACAACCCATAGGTCCTTTACCTGCTCAACAGCTTTGAGGTGCAACCTTGCATGATCTATTCATGCTTTGAATTGCCCCTGCTCAAATGCATCACACTGCACTTGTCGATATTGAAAGACATCTGTCAGACACGGGCCATTCCGATATTGAGCATGACGTCAATGGAAAGGAAAATCGGGTGGGGTGTTTAACGGGCAGCCGATCCGATTCCGCCTTTTTTTTGCGCCGCAGCAAAGTTGAATTTCACCCTCATTGTATCTCGGAATGCCTGCAATCTATTTATTTTCATCTAAGGTCCTAACTCCTGCACGTATCTTTGTGTCATCTGTCCGACAATCACGCAAGATGCAGCCTTTTAGGCGGCACTATATCAAAGGCTTTTGAAAATCTAGATCATAGAATCATACAGCATAGGAGGCCACTCGGCTCATCATGCTTGTGCCAGCTCTTTGAAAGAGCTATCCAATTAGTCCCACTCCCCTGCTCTTTCCCCATATCCTATAGATACACAATACCAACTGGTCTTCCATCATCCACCAACTTCGCCAACTGTTCAATAGATTCGATCAAGTTGGTGAAGATAGGACCTGTTTTTCCAGAAGTCATGCTGTGATTACAAAATAGCCCCTTCTCTTTCATGATCATAAACACATCTCTAATAATCCCTTCTAGCAACTTGCCTATAACTGAAGTTAAACTAATGGGCATGCAATTTCATCGTACAGACTTATGGCCCTTTCTAAATGTAGGTATCACGTGGGAATTTCTCCAATCCTTGGGGAAAATTCTAGTGGTCCATATAACACAGCAGCCCATTTCTTTCAGCAGCCAAGTGTGAATACCATCAGGGCCATCTGCTTTAAGAGCTCTAATTCTAGTGAGGACTATTTCCATTTTCACTTCTACATGTTAAATTTTAGCATCATCTATGCTGCAGCATTGGCAGAGACATTTGAAATCATCTTTTCAACAATTTTTCACTGATAAATTTCTGGATTTTTCTGGGTTGGTGGATCACTGAAAATGATTTTTGCCTGATTTTTAAATTGTGAGTGCCTTGTAGTCTCTTGAATATTTTCTTGACATTTAGTGATGTTAAAAGTAATAACTGATTTTTCTACAAATGTACTGTTGTTCGAGTGTTTCTCATCATTTTTGATGCTAAAATTAAAAACTGGAAAAACACCAAAAAAAACATGTTTTTATACCAGCAATAAAAACTGATTTTAAAGGATCTTGAGCATTGATAACTCAGTGTCAGCTTCAGTAGTGAAGATTGATGCAAAGTAGCCATTTAAAACCTCAGCCATATCTTGGGACTTCATCCAAACCTTCACTCAGGAATCCCTGAATAGTCCTATGGAGCGCTTAATGGCCTTCTCACTTGTCACCTAGCTGAAAAAGATTCACTACCACACCGATCCTTTATCCTCTTCTCCAGTGCCCTTTTAGTCAATCTGATAGATTTTGCTGCTTTTGGTTGAGTCCGCTACTCATCTCCTTATGACTCTCTTACTCTCACATTCTCTTGAGTTATTTATCTTACACATATTAAAATATTTTTGCTTCAATTTGATTTGTCTTTGGACATGATCAGTTATCCATTTTAGTTTTGTTTTACCATGTGCCTTTCTTTTGACCCCAGGAACATGCAAGGCTTTTTTCTGCATAAGAATGATTTTAAAAGTATTCCATTTTTCATTGATGCTACATTTATCTCCACCTAGTAGGACCCCTGCCCCCCAAATCAACTTTACTCAAGTCATCTGCCATCTTCGTAAATTTAGTCGTCTTATTATCTGGCACTAGCGTTAATGTTTTCAGTAGCATTGGCTTGGCTGGACAAGTTGAAACTAAGAATGTTATGATTGCTGTTGCCCAGGTGTTCACCCTAATAAAGGCCCAATACTGCCTTAGATCATCACTAAGTTGTAGGATAAATGGGTTATGCACAGAGCAGATTTCACCCAACTACTTTTTCAGTAGTCCCTAATAAAAGCCAGGAATATCCTTTGTTTGATCCTCAATCTGTGCCATGTTAGCTGGTCTCAGCTGGTGCGAGGTGAGATATGTGTCTTGGCACCCTAGGCTAAGGAAATGAAAAATCAGCCAGGGTTCCTGCTCTTGCTATCCAGTGGGTTTTATTGTAAAGTGCAGATGTGGAGGTAGGTAAGAACAGGGTTTGGCTTGGCTACGATAGTTCAAATAATCTGCTAACACTAATAAACTAGGCGCACATATGAAGAATGGCCATATGTGTAAGGGGTGAAGGAGTGCAGCACCTGTGGAACCGTACCCGAAAATGAGTTCGTGCCTTTGGGAAGGGAAAACAAATGAAAATGTTGATTTATAAAACATTTGCATAACACAGCACACCTGTTGAGAGAAAGCTGTTTACCACAGACAAAAATTTGAAAATGCTTTGCAAATTCTGTTGTGCTTGAAGTATTCTTGATGTGATATTCACAACTTAGGGAGAATTTCCTTTGGCAAACCAATATCACAAATGTTCCAGCTGATTATTGTCATCTCATGTTGTGACACATGCAGAACGAAGATCTTGCATATATATAGCACCTTACCACATTTCTTAGAAATGCTTCATGTCGCTTCAGGTACAATGAAATAATCCAAAGTGCAGTTACTGTTATTATGTGAGTAAATAGGGCAGCCATTTTGCACACAACAAGGTCTCACAGCAGAGATGAATGACCAGTTAAACTATTTTATTAGTGGTGATGGTTGAAGGAAAGATGTTAGCCAGAACACCTGAGAACTCCATGGTCATTATCAAATAGTGCCTTAGGATCTTAAATTTTGACCTTGTCCTTGGTTCGGGTGGACATTAAACATCCACGTGAATGAAAGCACTTCCAATAATGCAGCATGCTCTCAATACTCCATCAGCCTAGATTATGTACTTGAGATAAATGAGAACAATTTGATTGTAGTTCTCCACCCACAATGCATTCTAAGACTTTAATGCTTTTTTTTTGCAACATTTTCACATGATGCTAATTGATGAGGAAGACCATTTGACCCATTATAATTATAATTCCATCATAATTCTTTCATCCAGAAAGACCCTACAGTTCCCCCCATCGCTGGCTACATCTAATTGTTAAAGGATTCAAGGGTTCTCGCCTCCATCACTCTGTCCAGAAGTCCATTCCAAATTTTGGTCACATTCCACGTGCAGAAGAACTTCCTGCTATCGATCTTAAAATTTCATTTTACTAGTTTGAGCCTGTGTCTCCTTGCCCTACTCCCACAGTTTAATGACTCTTTTTCCCCTTGTCCTGTTCCTCTCACAATCAAATATAGTATTACAGATTACATTTTTTCATACTGTCACTATCTGATATACTTTTATAAGATCACCTCTCGGATGCCTCCTTTCCAAGCCCAAGTCTCTCCAGTTTTTCCTCATAACTAAGCCCGTTGACACTGGGGATCAGCCTTGCGACTCTTCTCTGCACTTCCTCCATCACTTGAAGATTTGAAAGGTTTACCAGCTCCCTGCTTGCTGAAAAATTATCAGCAGATATTAAGAAATGCCTGATTTTCTTCCTTTTCTACGCTGCTAAATCTTAGGCCTTTTTGTAAGGTCTTATGATCTGATTAGAATTTACTCCTTTTTTGGTGACAGATGACTGCGATGTTGTTTAAGTAGCAAACTGGATATAAGCAAAATTATTCAGCAAAATGAAGGATTCTCTCTCAGTCGTCCCATAATTTACCAATGTTGAAACCTCGATACAGTACTGAGGAGGTGCTCCATTGTTGGAGGTGTTGAACATTGGATGGTTCTTTTAACATCCATCTGAACCGTTAGAGTCACAGTTTAAGATCCTGTGACGCTATTTGAAGCTGGCCCATAATTTAACAATCCAGTCACATCTTTTTTTTAAATTTCAGCTAAGTTTTTACTCTTTTTTTTTTAATGTACAGTTCTCCCCTTTTGCTTGTTGTTTAATTCAGCAGTCCCTGACTAGATTAAAAATTATTACATCCTTTTGTGCTAATGTAGAAAAAAACATTATTATTTAGATTAATAACATACAAATGGCAAGGGTCTACAAGGGGGGAAAAAAATGAAGAATAGCCTGACAACACTGGCGATCCTTCACCACAACAATATTCTTTGACATCCTATCATGCAGCCAGCTAATGGGATTATGACTGAAAGTACAAGTAACTCTCTTGATGCAATTCCTTCAGCATCAGTAGAAGAAATAACGCCTGAAGGCTAAAAATATATATTTACCAGAAAAATTGACTATCAAGAATGTGAAATAATCATAGTTTATTTGGTAATATCCTTTGGTCTACAGGTTAGAGCTTTAAGAGAATAAAGAATGAGCATTCCAGTTGGCTGAACAGTATATATTTATTGTTAATTAAGTATAGTTATGTTCGGTTGAGGAAATCCGAGCATGTTTCAAGGTGTTAGCCAAACATCAACATCAGTAGAGAATTCTTTGATACTGTTTGAACCAAATTTATTTCAAAGCTGCAAAGGATTAAAAAAAAACACCAAAGTAATGGCTCAAACAGGAGCAGAAACTGGGAACTGAGGAAAGTCAGTTAATTGAATCAGTGTCTAGAGTACCGAAGAGGGGTCATTTATAGCTGCTTAAAAACACTATAGCATTTGGGGAAAAAAATATTTTGAATTACTTTTTTTTTAAAAAGTGATGCAGATGGAATGTTTTATACTTTTACTTTCAGCACGAAAATGATAATGGGCAAACTGCCTCACTACAAAACAAAATTAGTTTGCATAAAGAAAGAACTAGCATTTATAGAGTGCCTTATAATTGCCTCAGGACATCCAAAATACTTTATAAGCAATGAGTTACGTTTTGAAATGCAGTCACTGTTAAGTAAGCAAACACAGCAGCCAATTTGCACACAGCAAGGTCCCACAAATAGCAAATGTTGTTGGTGGTGTTGGTTGAGGGAGGAGTGTCATCTGATGTCATCAGCCAATATATCTGTGTCCGTTGAAGTTTATATCCGTGATAATCTGATAGCCATTTATTCATGGTGCGGGTTCTCTGTTCGTTTAGGTATATGCATCAATAACATCCAGTCCCTTGATCCAGTTAGTATGTGTCTTTGACTTCTACTTCCTTGGTGTTTAAAGGGCTGTTGGCCTACGTTGTCTGATTCCTTGGTAGACATGGGGATATATAAGGCCAGTATTTATTGCCCATCCCTAATTGCCCTTGAGAAGATGGTGGTGAGCCGCCGCCTTGAACCGCTGCAGTCCGTGTGGTGAAGGTTCTCCCACAGTGCTGTTAGGTAGGAAGTTCCAGGATTTTGACCCAGCGATGATGAAGGAACGGCGATATATTTCCAAGTCAGGATGTTGTGTATCTTGAAGGGGAACGTGCAGGTGGTGGAGTTCCCATGTGCCTGCTGCCCTTGTCCTTCTAGGTGGTAGAGGTTGCGGATTTGGGAGGTACTTTCGAAGAAGCCCTGGCGAGTTGCTGCAGTGCATCTTGTGGATGGTACACACTGCAGCCACGGTGCGCCGGTGGTGGAGGGAGTGAATGTTTGGGGTGGTGGATGGGGTGCCAATCAAGCAGGCTGCTTTGTCCTGTATGGTGTTGAGCTTCTTGAGTGTTGTTGGAGCTGCACTCATCCAGGCAAGTGGAGAATATTCCATCACACTCCTGACTTGTGCCTTGTAGATGGTGGAAAGGCTTTGGGGAGTCAGGAGGTGAGTCACTCGCTGCAGAATACCCAGCCTCTGACCTGCTCTTGTAGCTACAATATTTTTGTGGCTGGTCCAGTTCAGTTTCTGGTCAATGGTGACCCCCAGGATGTTGAAGGTGGGGATTCGGTGATGGTAATGCTGTTGAACGTCAAGGGGAGTAGATTAGACTCTCTCTCATTGGAGATGGTCATTGCCTGGCATGAATGTTACTTGCCACTTATCAGTCCAATCTGTTGTTTATATCATCTCTTTCATGTTATTGGATTCCATTCCTTGCCTCTGCATCAGCAACTAATAATCAGCACTAGTATCATGGTAGGTACAGCACAGGAGGAAGCCATTCGACCCATCGTGCCTGTGCCAGCTCTTTGAAAAAGCTATCCAATTAGTCCCATAGCCCTGTAAATTTTTTCCCTTCAAATATTTATCCAATTCCCTTTTGAAAGTTACTATTGAATCTGCTTCCACCACCCTTTCAGGCAGTGCATTCCAGATCAGAACAACTCACTGCGTAAAAAAAATATTTCCTCATGTCTCCTCTGGCTCTTTTGCCGATCACCTTAAATCTTTGTCCTCCGGTTATCGACCCTTCTGCCACTGGAAGCAGTTTCTCCTTATTTACTCTGTCAAAAATTATTTTGAACACCTCTATCAAAACACCCCTTAACCTTCTCAGTTCTAAGGAGAACAGCCCCATCTTCTCCAGTCTCTCCACATAACTGAAGTCCCTCATCCCTGCTACCATTCTAGTAAATCTCTTCTGCACCCTCTCTAAGGCCTTGACATCCATCCTAAAGTGTGGTGCCCAGAATTGAACACAATACTCCAGCTGAGGTCTAACCAGTGTTTTATAAAGGTTTAGCATTACTTTCTTGCTTTTGTACTCTATGCCTCTATTAATAAAGCCCAGGATCCCAAATGCCTTTTTAACAGCCTTCTCAACTTGTTCTGCCATCTTCAAAGATTTGTGTATGTGCACCCCCAGGTCTCTCTGCTTCTGTACCCCCTTGAAAATTGTGCCATTTAGTTTATATTGCCTATCCTCATTCTTCCTACCAAAATGCATCACTTCATACTTCTCTGCATTAAATTTCATCTGCCATGCATCTGCCCATTTCACCAGTCTGTCTATATCCTCCTGAAGTCTGTTTCTGTTCTCCACATTGTTTCATGTCATCTGCAAACTTTGAAATTATACCCTCTATACCCAAGTCCCGGTCATTAATGTATATCAAAAAGAGCAGTGGTCCTACTACTGACCCCGGGAGAACACCACTATTTACTTCCCTCCAGTCTGAAAAACAACCATTCACCACTACTTTCTGCTTTCTGTCCCCTAGCCAGTTTTGTATCCATGCTGCCACTGTCCCTTTAATCCTGTGGGCTTCAGTTTTGCTAACAAGTCCATTATGTGGTACTTTATCAAATGCCTTTTGAAAGTCCACATACACAACATCAACCACACTACCCTCATCAACCCTCTCTGTTACTTCATCAAAGAACTCAACCAAGTTAGTCAAACACGATTTTCCTTTATCAAATCCATGCTGACTTTCATTTATTAGCCCATACGTTTCCAAGTGCCAATTTATTTTGTCCTGGATTATTGTCTCAAAGTTTCCCCACCACCGACATTAAGCTGACTGGCCTGTAATTGCCAAGTTTATCCCTATCCCCTTTTTTGAACGTGGTGTAACACCTGTGCAGTCCTCCAGCACCGTCCCCATATCTAAGGAGGATTGGAAGATTGTGGCCAGAGCATCCGCAATTTCCACCCTTACTTCCCTCAGTAACCTAGGATGTATCCTGTCTGTACCGGGTGACTTTTCTACTTTGAGTACTGCCAATCTTTTAAGTATGTTCTCTTCATCTATTTTTATCCTAGCCAATATCGCTACTGCCTCCTCCTTTACTGCTACTATGGCAACATCCTCTTCTCTAGTAAAGACGGATGAGAAGTATTCATTTAGTGACTAGGTCCAAAATCACAAATAATATTTTAAAAATGGTCCTCTACAGACCAGGCAAGTTTCATAGAAATTATCTACACGGCTACATGCACATTTAATCAATATATGATGATAAGAGACCGTCCAGCCCATTTAATCCACTCTTTTCCCCAATTCATGTGTGACTAACTCATTGTATTTGATACAATTAAGATTAATTCAGTCTTTATGTTTCTCAGGTACCAAAAGCTTAGACAAGAAGATGAGTTTAGCACTTCGGAAGAGTCACAGCCCTCTAAAGACACCATCTCACATGCTACCGTCGCAGATGCCGCAAGTGGTCTTTCTGAAGGATATTGTCTGTTATCTGTCACTATTGGAGCGAGGACGAGCTGAAGATAAACTAGAGTGTAAGTTAACTACTGTGGGTTTGACTGAATAAAACAATTGGGCAGGCACGATATAATGAATGCATTCTGGAAAGAATAGATTGGTAATTTTCCACAGGTTGCGATTATATTGCAGCTTTTAAATGCAGCAAATTTTCCCAAAGGGCTTGATATGGAGGGGCATTGGACACAGAGCAGAAAATGGGAGAAAAGTTAAGGTTGGTGAGTGAAGGTGTAGCCAAAGAGAGAGGCTTTGAGGAAGGCACTTGAAGGTGCAACAACATAATGTTTAAAATAATCACTGAGAAAGACAAAAGTAAGACAAAGACCAAAGTATTCGATTGGAAAAAAGCTAATTTTGAGGGGATGAGAATGGAACTAGGGAAAGTAAACTGGAAAAAAATTTTGAAAGACAAAGAGATAGAACAGCAGTGGGAAATATTTAAAACAGTGATCAAGAGAGTTCAGGAGAAATATATTCCTCTTAAAAAAAACAAAAACAAACAAGCCAATAACGAAACACCAGAGGTGAATAAAGAGATACGGTAAAATTGAAACAAAAAAAAGACATACTCTATGTACATAGACAATAAAGGTGAGGAGGACAAAAGTTGGTACGTGGAGGTTAGGAAGGATGTCAAAAAAACAATTAAGAAAGCAAAGAGGGACTAAGAAATTAAATTATCAAGGAATATAAAGGGTCGAGAACCAGAGGACACAGATTTAAGGTGATTGGCAAAAGAACCAAAGGCGACAAGAGGAAAAACTTTTTTACGCAGCGAGTGGTTATGATCTAGAATGCGCTGCCAGAAAGAGTGGTGGAGGCAGATTCAATCGTGGCTTTCAAAATGGAATTGGATAAGTACTTGAAGGGAAAAAATTTGCAAGGCTATGGGGAAAGGCTGCGGAGTGCGACTAACTGGATTGCTCTTGCAGAGAGCCTGCACGGGCTCAACGGGCCGAATGGCCTCCTTCTGTGCTGTAACCATTCTATGATTCTAAAAAGAAATAGTAAAGTATTCTGCAGACACATAAATAACAAAAGAAAAATCAGGATAAGGATAGGGCCACTGAGGGATGCACAAGATAAACTCACAGGTAATGACAGCGAAATGGCAGAAATATTGAATAGTTACTTTGCCTCAATATTTACCAGGGAGACTAACAAGGTGGGTATGACATTAGAAGAGGAGATCAAAAGGTATGACGACATTTAAGATAGAAAGGAAGGAGATAATTGGTAAACTAATCAAACTTAGAGAGGATAAGACCCCTGGTCCGGATGGATTGCATCCGCGGATATTAAAAGAAGTTAGGGAAGAGATAGCAGAGGCACTATTACATATATAGAAACATTGAAAATAGGAGCAGGAGTAGGCTATTTGGCCTTTGGAGCATTCTCCGCCATTCAATATGATCATGGCTGATCCTCTATCTCAATACCATATTCCCGCTCTCTCCCCATACCCCTTGATGCCTTTTGTGTCTATGTAAAAATTCATTAGAAATGGAAAAAGTGCCGGAGGACTGGCGGACAGCTAATGTTACTCCTATATTTAAAAAGGGTGATAGAACAAGTCCAGGGAACTATAGACCAGTTAGTTTAACGTCGGTGGTAGGAAAGATAAAGAATCTTTACTCAAAGATGCAATAGGAAAACATCCATAAAACAAAAATATAATAAAGTGTCGTCAGTACGGATTTCAGAAGAGAAAGTCATGCTTGACCAACCTTATTGAATTCTTTGAAGAAGCAACCGAAAGAGTAGACAAGGGTAATGCAGTCGATGTAATATGTTTGGATTTTTCAAAAAGCCTTCAATAAGGTTCTGTATTGTAGACTCATGACTAAGGATGTGGAGTCAGGGGACAAGTAGCAAAATGGATAGCAAGCTGGCTACAAAACAGATAATAGGGGTGAAGGGTAGCTACTCAGACTGGCAAAAGGTGGGAAGTGGTGTTCCACAGGGATCGGTGCTGGGACCACTGTTGTTCACAATTTACATCAACGATTTGGACTCAGGAATTGGAAGTACAATTTCAAAATTTGCAGACGACACGAAATTGGGGGGGGGGTGGTTGATAATACAAAGGAAGAAAGTGCTAAAGTACAAGAGGACATCAATAAACTTGCAGAATGGGCGTGTAATTGGCAAATTCATTTCAATATTGATAAGTGTGAGGTGGTGCATTTTGGTAGGAAGAATAAGGAGGCCACATACTCCTTGGATAATAAGAGTCTAAATGGGGTAGAGGAGCAAAAGGATCTGAGAGGTGTAGAGGAACAGAGGGACATTGGAATGCATGTCCACAGATCCCTGAAGGTAGCAGGCAGGTAGATAAGGTGGTTAAGAAGGCATACGGGATACTTTCCTTTATTAGCTGAGGCATAGAATATAAGTGCAGGGAAGTTATGCTAGAACTGTATAAAACACTTGATGGGCCACCTAACTAGCTAGGTGCTAGAGTGCGGCTTATAGTTCTGGTCTCCACATTACAGGAAGATATGATTGTACTAGAGAGGGTACAGTGGAAATTTACGAGGATGTTGCCAGGACTGGAGAATTTTAGCTACGAAGAAAGATTGGATAGGCTGGGGCTGTTTTCTTTGGAATAGAAGAGGCTGAGAGGAGATTTAATTGAGGTGTGTAAAATTATGAGGGGCCTAGATAGAGTGGATAGGAAGGACCTATTTCTCTGAGCAGAGAGGTCAATAACCAGGGGGCATAGATTTAAAGTAATTTGTAGAAGGATTAGAGGGGAGTTGAGAAATGTTTTCACCCAGAGGGTGGTGGGGGTCTGGAACTCACTGCCTGAAAGGGTGGTAGAGGCAGAAACCCTCATCACATTTAAAAAGTACTTGGATACGCACTTGAAGTGCTGTAGCCTACAAGGCTATGGACCAAGAGCTGGAAAGTGGGATTAGGCTGGATAACTTTTTCGGCCGGCACAGACACGATGGGCTGAATGATCTCCTTCTGTGCCGTAAATTTCTATGATTCTGTGATTCCATGATCTCGGGGTATAGCTACACAAATCACTAAAAGTAGTAATGCAGGTTAATAAGGCGATAAAAAAGGCAAACCAGGCACTGGGGTTCATTTCTAGAGGGATAGAATGGAAAAGCAGACCAGTTATGTTAAACTTGTATAGAACCTTGGTTACACCACACATGGAGTACTGTGCACAATTCTGGTCTCCATATTATAAAAAGGATATAGAGGCATTGGAGACGGTGCAGAAAAGATTTGCAAGGATGATACTAGAACTGAAGGGATATCCTTATCAGGAAAGGCTGATGAGGCTGGGACACTTTTTCTAGAAAAGAGAAGGCTGAGGGGTGACCTGATCGAGGTCTTTAAGGTAATGAAAGGATTTGATAGGGTAGACGTAGAGAAAACGTTTCCAGTTGTGGGGGAGTCCAAAACTAGAGGTTATCAAAATAAGATAACCACTAATAAATCCAATAGGGTTTCTTTACCCATAGAGAGGTAAGAATGTGGAACGTGCTACCACAAGGAGTAGTTGAGGCAAATAGCATAGATGCATTTAAAGAGAAGCTAGATAAGTACATGAGGGAGAAAGGAATAGAAGGTTATGTTGATAGGGATGGATGAAGTAGGGAAGGGAGGAAGCTTGTGTAGAGCATAAACGCTGGCATAGACCTGTTGGGCTGAATGGCTTGTTTCTGTGCTGGAGACTCAATGTAACTCAATGTAGGATGCAGCAAGGCAGGGCTGTTGAAGAGAATTCCAGAGTGCTATGGTATGATAACTGACTGCTGTGCTCAACGCCGATGGGATGGAAGAAGAGGTTGATGCACAGTAGGCCAATTCTAGATTTGCACAGGGTACAAGTTGGGATGTACACCTGGAGGAGATTTCAATGTATGGCTGGAACAGGACCGTGAAGGGATTTGTAAACAGATGAGCATTTTAAAATCACTTAACTGGAATGGAGTACAGGATGTTAATTTTATGATTTCTATCAATTAGTATTCAGATGGTGGGTATGTTTTTTATAGGAGAGCTTTGCTAGGGTGTAGTGTGTGTGTGTGTAAGGGGAATCAATGTGAATAAAGACTTGGAAGCAACTAAAGACCAGGGTATAGTATTCTATCCTTCACCACACGGCTATCCAATTTTAACACGGGATCAATTGTGCAATGCTGCAGAAATAATGCAATACTAGCATTATTCCATAAGATTTTGACCACAAATCTATGCCTATATAAGTTTTGCATCTGGCACCTATCCATAGATGCCAGATGCAAAGGTGAGAAACTAAGAAATGTTGGTAATCAGAGGGATTTGAGTGTCCTTGTACACAAATTACAGAAAGTTAACATGCAGGTACAGCTAGCTATTAGGCAAGCAAATGATATGCTAGCCTTTATTGCAGGGGGATTGGAGTATAAGAGTAAGGAAGTCTTGCTGCAATTATATAAGGCTCTGGTGAGACCTCACCTGGAGTACTGTGTACAGTTTTGGTCTCCTTACCTAAGGAAGGATATACTTTCCTTAGAGGGGGTGCAACGAAGGTTCACTAGATTGATTCCTGGGATGAGAGGTTTGTTCTATGAGGAGAGATTGAGTATAATGGACCTATTTCGTCTGGAGTTTAGAAGAATGACAGGTGATCCCATTGAAACGTACAAAATTCTTAGCGGGCTTGACATGGTAGATGATGAAAGGCTGTTTCCCCTGGCTGGAGAGTCTAGAAGTAGGGGTCATAATCTCAAGATAAGGGCTTGGCCATTTAGGGCCGAGATGAGGAAACATTTCATCACTGAGGGTTGTGAATCTTTGGAATTCTGTACCCCAGAAGGCTGTGGATACTCAGTCGTAGCGTATATTTGAGACTGAGATTGACAGATTTTTGGACACTAAGGGAATCAAGGGATATGGGGGTAGGATGGGAAAGTGAAGTTGAGGTAGAAGATCAGCCATGATCTTATTGAATGGCGGAGCAGACTCGAGGGGCCGTATGGCCTACTCCTGCTCCTATTTCTTATGTCCTTGTAGTGCACGGAAAAATGTCCGATGTGCCTGTAAATCAAGATGCAAGTAATTTTGCTCATATTTTCCATTCACTAGAAAGCTCCCAATCAAAAGGCACACAGTGTGTTTCACTATCACTCAAATAATCCCCCCCTACACACAAAAGGAACCAATCACATCCCCCAAAAAATTAGAAAATCTTTGGAAGTCATGACTGTGTTCTACTTCCCCCGCTTGTAATTCTCTTTTTGCCTCACCTCCAATATTTTAACAATTGTTAATATGGACATAACAGGAGGGAATAGGGTCAACATGACCTTTGTCATATTTCTGATTGGTCCTCCTAGCCCTAGCATAGGCCTCTCCTCTTTTACCAGCCTTGGTCTTGCATTTTGCTCTCTTCCTGGAACCCTTGCTTGACCTGCACGCCAGGCTCTGTTTATGAACAATACCACAAGAGATCTATTACAGCTGGAATAATAGTTTTGTCTCTTTCACTGAAACAGCTGGTGCTCTCGCTCATATCTGTGAAGTGCAGCTTAGCAACAATAATTGGGGCAGCCAAATACTAAAATATCATGAGGTTGTTGTCGGACTCACTTCATAAATTGTCAGATTAAGAAATTACATCTCAGTAACTTGTGCTTATACTCCTCATTAAACTGCACAATTACAGCAATTGTATAGTTTTTTGAAGGTCTTCTCTATTGAGTTCACTTTGAACTGAATCCAGCCTGAATTAATTCACTGGTTGAGAGGTTGATGAGTTTGCAATCCCCAGCCAGAAACAGGCCTGAGAGGATAGTCGGAGTATAAAATTTGCCCTTTTTGTAGAGATGAGCTTAGTTGAATAAGTCTAAAGTTGTATTCAGAATATTGTTTTTTTTCCCTCCAAAACTAACCTTTGGAGTTGGGTTCATTCATATTGTTGTTGATTATTTTTTCAGGCAGTTTGAATATTTGAGCTGCAACATCTGTATTTTTTCTTTTTTGAAACAAACGTACAAGGAATTGTACTTGCATGGATTGGAAAGCTTATATTGGTTCTCTAAATTGATCCTGAGAGGTCAAATCATGAAATGTCCAAATCAGTTTGGATTCACCCAATCCAGATCCATTTGGATGAGTTGTCTTTCCTCCGGTCTACTAGCTGGAGCATTTCAGAAAATATGACTGTTCCTCGACTAGTCATATTTGGCAGAATGACGCTAATGTGAATACTTAATAGAAAAAGTCACTGACAGATTCAGTGATAAATCCTGTTCCATTTCAAAGTTGAGGTTCATATATTTTGCTGTCGGACCAGACAGTACAATATATGAACTCCAGTTCCCTTACAAATCATTTCACTAAATAACTGCTGTAATAAGTTTTGAAGTCGGCATTGACAAAATTCTGTCCTCTAAATCGGCCATGAGGATTGTTTAAACAAGTTCAGTCTCCAGTTGATTTCAGAGGAAAGCATGCTTTAGTGTCCATTGATGATCTGGTGGTATCAACAGTATGCCCAAGACAATGGAGCAGTGTTTTTTCATTGATAAAATAATTTTATTGAAACATTTACATTTGTGCTATCAAAGACCAGCTTCCCAAAAATAAATACTGTGTTCTTGTACAAGTATTGATATTACAACCAGGTACTAATTCTGAACATTTTATTGACCATTGCTGCAATTTTGTAATTATTCAGTGTAATGATCTGGTTAACTTGTAAACAGAAACATTTTTAATACAAATTTTATGTATATATTTGAACTTGGCCATGACAAAATAAAACATAAAAAATAAAATATAGCAAAGTGGTCCAACTTATCCAATGCTCACATCATCTGGTAGCTTTTGTGAAAACGTTTGCTTCCATTGTAAGTCTAGACTATGAAAATCTGTGTCCTTGCATCCAATGGATCATTGTATTTTAAATACAGTATAAATTCAATCACCTTGGAGTGAGACCAAATTAAAAAGGCCACCCCCAATGTGTTGGATTTAATCTGAATTCAAACTGTTTCGATTTAAATCAATGTAGTATAGCCCTGCAGTCCAAATGAAAAGTAATTTAAGTTCCCTACTGTTTGCTGCATATGGCACTGCCACTGCCACTGCTTAGATTGGCAAAATGCATGATCAATCAAGGGGCAGGGCATGAATGCTGGTCTATATGTGTAAAGGTCTGAATCCAATTAACTGCTGCTGCTTGTAGGAAAAGAGACGTTACATTGCCTCTAATGTCACTGCTACCTCGGCTTCCCTCTTCATCCTTGATCTATTCTTCAAATACCCATCTTCAAACTCGTAAACGTAACTATCCGCAACACCACCTGATCAGTAGCCCTGACTACATAAATAGTTCATTAATCCCTTTACGCTCTAACAATTCCTCATTTAGGGCTGGCTGTGCACATTTCTGATCTTGGTTTGCCCTTTAGCTTAAAATGATCTGCACCTGACAACAAAAACAAAAAATATGCTGGGAACACACAGCAGGTCAGTCAGCATCTGTGAAGAGTACAAGTTTTTCAGCATCTGCAGTATTTTGCTTTTGACTTTCAATTGACAGCAATTCATTTACTGATGAGTAATGCAGAAAATTAGATAAGTATTCCATCATGGAAATCATTCAGTGGTTTCAAAAATAGTAAAATGCTTCTGCAAATGCAAACCTCATGTTCTCTGACTTGGTTTTATTTTGTTTTTATGTTCTTTTTAGGGTTTGGTTTGAAATCCTTTGAAAGATTGTGTTCTGACACTGGGTGATCAGATTCTGGGCAATCACATCTGTATTCCAAAGTAATGGGTGGTTTGGAAGGGAGAATATAATTGTATAGAGAGGTATTTTACATTTTCTTTTTGTGCAAACGTAAAGTCATATTGACATTGAAAATGGACTAAAAGTCTTGTTCAGTGCCTCACTATACAGGATATTTTTATACATTTCCAGTTTCAAAGCAGAAATATAAACTTATTTTTAAATGAACTTAACTTTTCTTTGAGTGTCCAATACAGCAGAGTACTAGTGCTATCGAGATTGCTTAGTGGAAATGCAACGAATGTTCAATGGATGGATGACTGAGGCAGGGATGGCTGCTAGGAACTTCTTTGCTGGGCACTGAATTTTTCTTAGGGCTGTTGAGAATCTGTCTTGAAATATGTTGTGATTATTAATAATGTTGGCAAGATGTAGTGGTACATTGGGGACATAGATATTAAAGATGATGATGATGATGTGAGAGGTATAGTAGTATGACACATTTTTATCATCCCAAACTTATTTCTGAAAGGTAAAACCATTATAAAGGTTACGCTTACATTTCAAACCACAGCACATCACTGGTATAAATAGCTAGTTATTCACCATTGATGCAATGTCAGTTGCAATTCCGTTGCGGCTGATGCAAAGAAACATTGACCTGGAATTTGCTGCAATGGCGATATTGGCGACGAACGCCTTAAGTTAGACCTTTGTGCTCCATGATCCTCCAGTGGCGAATTCATGCCACAATTTGCTGGAAAAATAATTAGAATACACCGCGGCGAGCATAGTGGGAAATCGGGAGCGGTGCAGCCAATGGATTGTTAAGAATCCATTTTACTTGTTGATTTCTGCGGCAATTTCAATCTAATTTATTTGTTTACTTATATCCAGCAGCAAATTACTAAAAAAAATGAACAGAAATATTGAATAAATATTGGCATAAGAATGAAGATTATTAGGAAAATAATAGTTCTACTGTAACTCTCGCACTGTATCATGAGGCTGTGGTTGGAAGCTGTGGATTTTAAGAAGAGTGCTGTACTTTACCCCTGATTGACATCGGAAAGCGATTTCAGAAGCAATGCAGAAAACGGTCATCGCAAGAGGCAATTTCAGTGTTTCAAGGGTTACCCTAGGTTTTTCGATTACAGTATCTAGCAGTGCTAAAAATAAATATAAAAAACATTTACATTATATTAAACTTTCAAAAATGTGGGCTCTGTTTTGATCAATCTGATCAAGTAAATTTAGAGTTGAGATAGCAACTGTATTATAATGTCCAGAAGCGATGTTGCCTCTTTTAAATGGATTCCTGTTATGATTCCTTGATACTCATCCCACCCAGCGCCACTCTGCAACAATCCAAGTCGCTGTGGCAATTACTATTCAGCAAATTTGATCTCGCCATTGATGTTAATGGGGGCAAGGCTATGATAATTAGCTGTTCAATTGTTTCGGTCAGGGAAATGGCAGACTGGCTCAAGAGTCTCAGGAACTTATGAAGTGGCATAAGTAATGGTTGAAGTTACTTACAATGACCATAATTTCCTGGGACTTTTGCACCATAAATCGGGCCCTGCGATGTAAGTCTCTAGGAAATTGTGGGCCATTAATATGAGACCACCACTTCAATGTGGTCTCATTTAACTCATTATAATTGATGATGGGCTTCCACCAAAATTGCAGCATGTTGAAAATTGGGATTTAGCACTGGTCACAATTAGAGGTAATGGGGACGTTAATGTTTTTTTTACTTTTATTTTTTAACACAATGGTTGACTCTTTGTGTTTTAAGCTTATACATTTAATTTATACTTGTGCCTTTTTGTGTCATATGGTAATCATTACAATTAGGGGTTCATTGCACAACTGCAATTCTTTGTTTGTAGGACACTCGTGTGGACATGAAACAGGGCACAGCTGTTATATGTTGTCTGTGTCTCAAGCTTATCACAGTGTTCTCTCACATAGGTTGAATAAATGCTGCACTCCAGATACATCAGGTAACCAGTATTTATTTAACAGTTTATCGACCACATGTGTAATATCAATGAGATCCAATATGTGCACAAGGATTCTAATGGAGCTAATTACTCCAGCCTGAAGTTAATGTATCTTTACTTCAGAGGACAGTTAAACTAAGATCTAGAGGTGGGAGGTTTTACTGCCACTAAAAATGGACCTTTTATGCTGCGGCTTTTAATTTAAATCAGCTGCAACTTTTGGCTGGATCTAATTTACAGCAGCAATGAAAACAACATTTTCTACATGGCCATTGATGATCAGAATTAAGTGCTGATCCAAATTAAAATGTGTAAACTGATACCTGGTACCAGTTTAGACGATGGCATCATAATAAAGGCCATTTCTTGTTCGACTAAAATTGGTTTGCCCTGCAGTACAGTAGGAGGATTGTACCAACAGGAGGGAAAAGCAAACATAGCTGGAACAATATAAAAAATTAGCCATTACCAGCCCTCCGACAGCCCACCCATGCTACATGCGAGCATGTTGGGGTCCATGCAAAGTCTTGTTATTACATTATTCATGATTTTCACATTAGATTTTAATTTCAGATTGCCCCCTTTTTTAGCAGATATTTGGGAATGCTTTTACCTTCTATGTTTGTGTAACATCCAAGGTTCAAAAGATGATTTTATTTATTGAAACATGTTTGTCATTTCTACTTGTAAATATATTTGAAAACAAAAGATTAATCTCACCTTTATGCATATGGCCTTATTAAAGGCACACCAGGCGTAGAGAAAGGAAATGAAGATGACTCATTGATCTGGTTTGACAAAAGTACCACAGCGCTCAGCATGGGATCGTCATGCTGTGAAAAAAAGCAATTAAAGCAGGTTATTGTATAAGTTAAAGTCTGTCGTGCATTAAAAGCTGACTTAACAGAGAAGTACTGGAAATATTTTAGTCATACAAGCTATTAGAATTTCTGACATGGAAGAAAAATAATTACTACAATATCTGAAAGGCGGCAGAGAATATGAGCCATGTGATGTTCTGTTTGGGTTTTCTCCTTCTTTGGGTGGAGGTGGAAGCAGTTCTAAAAGCTTGGCCTTCCTTGATCTTCAAACTTTTGGAATGTTTCCATCATTATTAATTTTATCCAAGTTTTCTTTTCAGAATTATCTTTCTCTCCCTCTCCCCCTCTCTCTCGTTTCTTCTTTCTCTCTGGCTCTCCTTCCTTTCATTCTCTCTCTCTCTCACACGCACGCACACACATTCCTATAATGTATTTGTTCATCCTTTTGCTTGAAATCATAATCACATTACTTTCTGATCATTTACACAGGATAAACAGAATTCATCGTTTGGGTGGAGTGAAACATTACATGGGGAATTATCCCCTTTTTGAAAAATGAAATCTAAGTGAAAACGGGGAAGTAATTATAGCTAAAAACTAGGGGTGGAGAAAAGAGGCACAAAAAAAATCGGGACATGGTATTGCACAATAATTCCTTTTTGATGATTACAAACATTAAGCTTCATACTTTTTATTTAAAGTGAACAACTTGTTCTAACAGCTTTTATTAGTTTTAAAAGAAAGAATCCCCCTAATGGCAGACAGATTTAAACCCAGATGGACTCGGCAGCATTAGCTTTGAATCACATTGAATAATTAGTGCAAGGTGCTCCCCTGTCAGAGTAGTGGTGGGGAGGGGGGAGGGGAGGTGGGGTGGAGAGATTAACCTGAGATTCAGGTTATGATTATACGAACACTTCAGTGACGGTGCGATATTGGTAGTGTAACTCAAGTACTCTGACTGACTCTCGAGCCCAAAAGGTGCAATTTCCACACATCGCATGGAGTGTAACTTCAATGTGAGCAAAGCTGGCCTGAGAACGTGCTCCAGGGTTCCGCTGGATTTTCTGAGCATTTATAAAGTTATGATGTGGAGATGCCGGTGATGGACTGGGGTTGACAATTGTAAACAATTTTACAACACCAAGTTATAGTCCAACAATTTTATTTTTAATCCCAAAGCTTTCGGGGGCTTTCCCCTTCCTCAGGCGGTGTGGAAATGAGATTTTCGAAAGCTTGTGGGATTAAAAATAAAATTGTTGGACTATAACTTGGTGTTGTAAAATTGTTTACAATTTATAAAGTTAAGCAGAGGTTTTTTTAAAAAATGCTTTCAAAAAATGGACTATCCACCCCCGCTCTTAAAACATTTGAAATTTACCAGCAGTGTGTGTGTGTGTGTGTGTGTGTGTGTGTGTGTGAGAGAGAGAGAGATAGTAGTACTGTGGATTTCAGCCCATACTGTTCAGGGGGTGCTCCCGGCTGCTTGGTATAAATGCAACATAAAGACATCGGGAAGATACAGAAGATGGGAAGAAGCCAGGAAAAGTGAGCTGGGAGAGATAAGTGGACAGCAAGGAGTCCTGACTGCAGAACGGGGAACTTGACAGCTGATCATTGCACAGGCAGAGAGAGGTGTTTTTCAAAATGTGGCTGTATCACTATGTAACTTGTGTATTGATGTACTGGACAGGAGAAAAAAGAAGGTGCTATTCCGATGTGTAACTGAAATAAACGCACAGATCCAGAACTCATCATATTCAATTAAATCATGAGATAGTATAAAGTTACGTATATCCATTGATTTTTAGATGAAAATTGGTAGAAACTGCTGAAGATTAGCAAAAGTTGAAAGGAATAACCAAATGGCCTCCAAGTGCCTAGATGGAAAGTGGCTGTATTCGTTCTAAGGCGCTATCATGCGGATGTATTGTGCTAGAATAATTCATTGATTTGAATCTGCTGTTGGTATTATTACCACTAGATGGAGCTCCAACACAAACAAAATAATATAAATTGTATAATGTTCCTATTTAACTGAACAAAATCTAAAATTTGCAAATATGCCTCTCTTTACTAACTATTGAAAATTAAAGTAACCTTAAAAATAATTGGTGTCATTTAATTGTGTAACCTTGGAAAGTTTATATGAGTTAGGAAAATATAATGTTGAGTAAAGATATTTCAGGGTGAGATGGTTTAATTATTAACTTTACACCACCTTGGGAAGATCAATTAATCTTAGTTAACTTTTACTGAGATGAATGTGAAGACTTTGTAGCTAATCATCTGGGTGAAATGCACGTTCACGTTTCCTAATTTGATGACCAGCTGTAAATACCACCTACTTAATCTTGTGTCAAATCTACATACAAGTGATCGCAGAAAGGCATGTTTACAATATGTAATATAAAACTAGTTGACAAAATGATAAGCAATAGATAACACGAGAGTAAATAGCATTGAATGATTATAAACGCCTTGAAATACCAATATCATTTCAGTGTATCAGCCGTATGACAACTCAAACTAGCTGCCGTGCTTTAGCTGCAGTGAAGTCTTGTATAATATGAGTAGTAAGTAGTAACTCACCCATATTCACCCCTTTACTCTCATATACATGTAATCTCTCTCACAGCCTCACTCTCACACTCTTTCAATCTTATCCTCTTACTCAGTCTTTTACTCAGTCACTCAACTTCACTGATTCACTTGCCTATTCCCTCTCTCACTCAGTAACTCACCTTTTACTCTCAGCCGCTCTCACTCACGTTCTCTCACTCACGTTCTCTCACTCACGTTCTCTCACTCACGTTCTCTCACTCACGTTCTCTCACTCACGTTCTCTCACTCAGTCACTCACCCCTTTTACGCTCATTCACTCACACTCATTCACATACACTCATTCTCTCGCTCAGTCTCTCACTCAGTCCCTGTGGAGGGTAAGTGTCCTTTAATTGTGTCAGCTCAGGGTCTCGTGCAATTGCAAAGGTTGCACGACCCTAACGCCACCTCTGCCATCTCTGTAGCAGGATTAAAGCCTGGCCGCCTTCCGCAATCAAACCTCAATCGACTATTAACTATTTCCTTAATAATTTAACAGGATAAATTTTAGAATGAAAAGAGACTGTGTGAGAAAAGACTATAGATCATTACTGGGTGAAACATGCAACTGGATTACGTCCACTCAGGGCAACATACCAACAATAACTTGCATTTATAAAGAGCCAGAACTTGCCCAGACTGGCATGGCAACGATCGTAGCAGCTCCTGTGAAATAAATGTACGAATTTACTCACTGCGGGCTCATTGGCGTAGACTTGTGTGATTTGTAAGTTTTCAAAAAATGCATGATATCAACCCAGCCTCTGAACAGAATGGGTTGATTCGCATGGGAAATGTCTGAGAAAGGAAGACAAGACCACAAAATCTATCGGGAAGAGAAGTCACACCCACAGCAGGCATGCAAAGTTCATTCATTTAAAGTAATATTCTGCAAGTCATTGTAAATAAATAAATATTTTTTTATAAAATGCCAACGAAGTAATTTAATTAAATTAATGAGACTGAAATGAAAATTTAAAAAAAATTTTTAACCTTAATTTTAAATTTAAAAAAAAAATTTTAATGACCAAAAAAAATTACAATAAGGAGTAATATGAGACTCCACATTTTTAAAAATTAATTTTTAGTTGTTTGGCAGTCATCAAGAATCATTGCGCTTTTAAAAAGTAGTGCAGACCTGGTATTTCTCAGCATACCTTTTGGTGGCATAAGTAGTTATGTTCCAGATGGGCAAGTTTACGATTTTTCTGTGATTTCAATGATTATGGCGTGCGATTTCCCCTTTAATTTGCAGCTGTCAAATCACCGGCGAACCAATAGGAGCAAGTTCACGATTTCCGGGTTTTAGTGCGCATGTGTAAATGCGTGAAATTGCTCCTTAGATTCGCAGGTGAAGACACAGGACGCCATTGAGGATCGGTGTTCGCAGGTGAGTGATTTTTGGGTCATAGTGCCTTTAACGTAGTGAAAACGTCCCAAGGCGCTTCACTGGAGAGTTATGAAACAAAATTTGACACAGAGCCACGTAAAGATATAATAGGATGGTCAAAGAGGTAGGTTTTAAGGAGTGACATAAATGAGGATAGAGAGGTAGAGAGTTGGAGAGGTTTAGGGAGGGAATTCCAGAGCTTAGGGCTTACATGTGGTAAAGTTGAGATCAGCTGGCTAGATGCAGAAGTCAGAGGATTGGGAGCTCATCAGCTGGCATTTTTGTGTAATAATGAATCATGTTCAAGCACCAAAGGTTACTGTAGGAAGATTCCAATGTATTAAACTGCCGTTAGCCTGGGCGAAACTATAATTACAAACAGAGGTAGGCTTTCTTCTAGAAATTTTCTTAACGTGACCACTGGAATAAGGCTTGCACAGGTCGTTTTGGTGAATCTTGAATTTGCACAGGTCATTTCAATAGAGATCTTATTGCATTACAATGTCAGTGAGATAGTTGATTGAGGAGTTTTGATTCTGGGAGCATCCCATTAAACTCATCTGTTCTTCATTCATAATTGATCTTTAGCTTTATAAGCAGGCCAACTGGAATAGGTGCCTTTTGAATATGTTTTTGATCTCTTCCCTCCGATTATTACCTGGAGAAAGAGTGTTTGAGGTATTGGCCTTCCACCTAATAATACAAAAATAAAATCAGAATATAAGAAGGTGAAATAGCTGCCTAAATCTAATTAGCGGAAGGATACAGCATGGATATTCTTAATGGTTGTGGTTTGGTTGGATGTTCTGCCACCATTAGCCCAGGTTCTTTTCATCCATTTTAATTTACCCTCCTTCCTGAGATGACCTCCACATTTCCAAGATTTAGTGATGGTGCTGTTCGAACTGTGGGGTAGTGCAAATCCTTTTGAATATGTGGCTTTAACTTCAATAAAAATTGATCACCTGTATTTTGTAATTTAGTTCAAAATCAATCTGGCCAATCGTATGTCAACTGAAGCAACCTGTGAAATAAATTTGTGCAAAAAGCTGATTCCTTGTATGAAGAGGCCGTGGAATGTTCAGCAGAGGTCACTAAAAATGTACTGTTGTTCACAGTATACGCAGTAAGCATTTGTACTGCATTAAACAGATAAACCAATTGAATCCCGATTGTGAAACAGCACCAAATTGTAGAGCCCTCTTTGCATTCATCCTAATAATTTGATGGTCTCTTTTCTTCATCTTCCTCCACCTTCCCACCACCTCCCCCCCCCTCCCCCCGCCCCTCCCGTCTTCCTGGCAAAAAACGGGGATGTTGTGCAGTGGAACAGTGCTCCGGGACAGCAAAAGGACAAGGATTCATGGCCACGGTTATTTACGTGATCAGTTCACAATCTCTAGTAATGCTGTTGAGAGGTGTTGGGTGTAGCCCTGACACTTTGCTACAAATCAGAATCTTAATGGCCCTAGTTCACTCTTGCATGCCCCCTACCATCCAACTGAAGAGCAGTATTGATAGCAGGACGCCTGTTAACTATCTCAGCCATTGATTTACTCATGGTCCAGGCAGAGGAGGTTGACCAAATATAGCAATAGTCATTTGGAATGGAGTTATGATATAAATAACCTGTACCCTACTAAAGGCCATCAATATTAGAGGTTATACTTAACAGGTTACAAATGAAGGATCATTAACCAGTAATTTGTTAGTACCAAGAGTCACTTCAGTATGTCATAGAATGGTGAGAAATGGTCGCTCACCGTGCAGATCTCCCTCGGGTTGAGATTGTCACTCACCGTGTAGATCTCTCTCGGGTTGAGAATATCACTCACCGTGCAGATCTCCCTCGGGTTGAGATTGTCACTCACCGTGTAGATCTCTCTCGGGTTGAGAATATCACTCACCGTGCAGATCTCCCTCGGGTTGAGATTGTCACTCACTGTGCAGATCTCTCTCGGGTTGAGAATGTCACTCACCGTGCAGATCTCTCTCGGGATGAGATTGTCACTCACCGTGCAGATCTCTCTCGGGTTGAGAATGTCACTCACCGTGCAGATCTCTCTCGGGTTGAGAATGTCACTCACCGTGTAGATCTCTCTCGGGTTGAGATTGTCACTCACTGTGCAGATCTCTCTCGGGTTGAGAATGTCACTCACCGTGCAGATCTCTCTCGGGTTGAGAATATCACTCACCGTGTAGATCTCTCTCGGGATGAGATTGTCACTCACCGTGCAGATCTCCCTCGGGTTGAGAATGTCACTCACCGTGTAGATCTCTCTCGGGTTGAGAATGTCACTCACCGTGTAGATCTCCCTCGGGATGAGATTGTCACTCACCGTGCAGATCTCTCTCGGGATGAGATTGTCACTCACCGTGCAGATCTCTCTCGGGATGAGATTGTCACTCACCGTGTAGATCTCTCTCGGGTTGAGAATGTCACTCACCGTGCAGATCTCCCTCGGGATGAGATTGTCACTAACCGTGCAAATCTCCCTCAGGATGAGATTGTCACTCACCGTGTAGATCTCTCTCGGGTTGAGAATGTCACTCACCGTGCAGATCTCTCTCGGGATGAGATTGTCACTCACCGTGCAGATCTCCCTCGGGTTGAGATTGTCACTCACCGTGTAGATCTCTCTCGGGTTGAGAATATCACTCACCGTGCAGATCTCCCTCGGGTTGAGATTGTCACTCACTGTGCAGATCTCTCTCGGGTTGAGAATGTCACTCACCGTGCAGATCTCTCTCGGGTTGAGAATGTCACTCACCGTGTAGATCTCTCTCGGGTTGAGATTGTCACTCACTGTGCAGATCTCTCTCGGGTTGAGAATGTCACTCACCGTGCAGATCTCTCTCGGGTTGAGAATATCACTCACCGTGTAGATCTCTCTCGGGATGAGATTGTCACTCACCGTGCAGATCTCCCTCGGGTTGAGAATGTCACTCACCGTGTAGATCTCTCTCGGGTTGAGAATGTCACTCACCGTGTAGATCTCCCTCGGGATGAGATTGTCACTCACCGTGCAGATCTCTCTCGGGATGAGATTGTCACTCACCGTGCAGATCTCTCTCGGGATGAGATTGTCACTCACCGTGTAGATCTCTCTCGGGTTGAGAATGTCACTCACCGTGCAGATCTCCCTCGGGATGAGATTGTCACTAACCGTGCAAATCTCCCTCAGGATGAGATTGTCACTCACCGTGTAGATCTCTCTCGGGTTGAGAATGTCACTCACCGTGCAGATCTCTCTCGGGATGAGATTGTCACTCACCGTGCAGATCTCCCTCGGGTTGAGAATGTCACTCACCGTGCAGATCTCCCTCGGGATGAGATTGTCACTCACCGTGCAGATCTCTCTCGGGATGAGATTGTCACTCACCGTGCAGATCTCTCTCGGGTTGAGAATGTCACTCACCGTGCAGATCTCTCTCGGGTTGAGATTGTCACTCACCGTGCAGATCTCTCTCGGGTTGAGAATGTCACTCACCGTGCAGATCTCCCTCAGGATGAGATTGTCACTCACCGTGCAGATCTCTCTCGGGATGAGATTGTCACTCACCGTGCAGATCTCTCTCGGGTTGAGAATGTCACTCACCGTGCAGATCTCCCTCAGGATGAGATTGTCACTCACTGTGCAGATCTCTCTCGGGATGAGATTGTCACTCACCGTGCAGATCTCTCTCGGGATGAGATTGTCACTCACCGTGCAGATCTCCCTCGGGATGAGATTGTCACTCACCGTGCAAATCTCCCTCAGGATGAGATTGTCACTCACCGTGCAGATCTCCCTCGGGATGAGATTGTCACTCACCATGCAGATCTCTCTCGGGTTGGGATTGTCACTCACCGTGCAGATCTCTCTCGGGATGAGACTGTCACTCACTGTGTAGATCTCCCTCGGGATGAGATTGTCACTCACCGTGCAGATCTCCCTCGGGATGAGATTGTCACTCACCATGCAGATCTCTCTCGGGATGAGATTGTCACTCACTGTGCAGATCTCCCTCGGGATGAGATTGTCACTCACCGTGCAGATCTCTCTCGGGATGAGATTGTCACTCACCGTGCAGATCTCCCTCAGGTTGAAATGTTTCACATTTCTTTCAGCTTTCAAGCATTGGTAGGTTTCCGTGTCTAATCTTGCCTGATTGGCTGACTGGTGAGCAGTCAGCCAATCACTGTAGGAATTGCAGCTTAAAATAGTTCTTGGGGGAAAAAAAAGAAGCCGAGAAGATCCTGAGGTTGACACAATTCTTGCTTGTGGGAAAGAAATAGAACAAATAAAGTGGGTGCACCCCTGCCGTATTTACTGATGTTCTTCAGTTTTGAACAAAACATACAATTTCATCATCAATTCCAGTTGGAAATGTGCAGAACATTTGATTTGATATTCCACTCACAAAGGCAATGAGCCATTAGAATTATCAAAAATAGTAAATGTTTTTGCCTGGTTCATTTCTTAGTAATTATTATTGGAGCTCAGAAAAAGTCTTATGATTTTATTTTTAATGGGCTAAATGGAAAAGGAGCAATGGGATCTCGGGGTACAGGTTCACAAATCATTAAAACTGGCAACGCGGGTTAACAAGGCCATAAAAAATGAAAACAAAGCACTGGGGTTCATTTCTAGCATAATAGAATTGAAAAGCAGAGAAGTTATGTTAAACTTATAAAGAACCTTGGTTAGAGCACACTTGGAGTACTGTGTATAGTTCTGGTCTCCATATTACAGAAAGGATATAGAGGCACTGGAGAAGATGCAAAAAAAGATTTACAAGAATGATACCAGAACTGAAAAGTTTTAACTATCAGGAAAGATTGAACAGGCTGGGGCTCTTTTCTCTGGAGAAGAGAAGGGTGAGGAGCGACCTAATAGAAGTCTTTAAAATTATGAAGGGGTTTGACAGGGTAGATGTAGAGAAGATGTTTCCACTTATGGGGGAGTCCAAAACTAGGGGCCATAAATATAAGATAGTCACTAATAAAGCCAATAAGGAATTCAGGAGAAACTTCTTTACGCAGAGAGTGGTTAGAATGTGGAACTCGCTACCACATGAGCAGTTGAGGTGACTAGCATAGATGCATTTATGAGGAAGAAAGGAATAGAAGGATATGCTGATAGGGTTAAATGAAGTAGGGTGGGAGGAGGCTTGTGTGGAGTATAAACGCTGGTATAGACCAGTTGGGCTGAATGACCTGTTTCTGTGCTGTAAATTCTTTGTAATTCTATATCAAGGTTTTTCTGCTTGTGCATTTCCGAGCTGTGAAAATGTTGACTAAAAGTAATTTTGAAGAAGTAACATCCTTCATACCTTTATCTAAATATTCACCCATTCCTGTCCTGACATAATGTTCACCTGTGCGATTTGCAGGGCAGGACCACGAATGAGAGCCCAGGCACCTCTCCTTATCCTTGGCCCAGAGATGTTGAGAATTATTAACACCTCCACTGCTATCTCAGTTAACATCTATTGACTGCACACAGGCCAGTGTTGAACACGGGCCACACACTGTGTTTACCCACTGATCCATCCACCCCACCTTTGCTTCAAGGCTGATTTCTAATATTGTTGGAAGTTGTACCAGTACTGCAGTGACTCAGATATTGTGCGAAAGGTGAAAGAATGGCTTCTTAATTAATCCTTTCCTTTAATGTTACTGTTAGCAAAGGATGTTATAATTGCAGTGCAGTCCCACCGTTTGAACAGTGGGGAATTGGAGCTCGTGTTTCAGGTTTAATTATGTTGTTTCCTTTCTCTGTTGTTGAACTGTGACATGAGATTTTCATACTGAGATTGTTTTCCACCAGTGTGGTCACAATGCTGTATTTATTAACCAGGAAGGGCTCATTATTGCATTCAATGTTAAATATCTTGTTCCTTAGCACATGGCAATTAGAGGTGCTTATCTATTGTTGTCAACAGTGGTTTGAGTAATGACCTCTGTTTTACAAAAGATCTAATCTAATGTATGCTGATTTTTCTGTGCTTGTTACCAAAAGCTAATGATTATACACTTTTGGCCTAAGCAAGTAAATTAGGAGCATTGTAGCTTGTTAACGTGAGAACTTAGAAAAATTAAATGGAAATGTTTCTTTCCAGTCACACACACAATTTATGGGGTAGACTTGTAACCACGGGAATTTGCAGCATATTTTAAATCTGGGAGTTCTAGGTAAGGTTGGTTTCAATGCTAGATTTAAGCTGCTTCATTGCACATCAATTATTGTCTCCATTTGTTGTTTTTCAGAAAATACATTCTCTGCATGTCATACTTTAAAATGGGTTACCATAAATTGTGAGGTCTTAGGAACATAGAAACAAGAATTGCTAGACAAAAAAGACCAAGGTCCATCTAGCTCACCTTCTACCATCCTGGTAGTCGTATAATACAATGGTAATGGAGTTGTTGACTGATCATAGAAATCAATCTCTATCGATAGCCTTCAACAGACCCAGACATGACGTGAGGAAAATCCCAGTGGTGGAAAACTGTGGGAACTATAGATTCAAAGTCACCTGTTCCTCCCAAGCTTACTACACTTACCATATATCATGTCTCAAATTACTCATACCGTATCCCAAAATATTATTATCTGAAAGAAATGTATCTAATTTGCATTTGAATTAATCAATACTAACTGCTTCCACCGTCTCCCGAGGGAGTCTGTTCCATAGATTTACCACTCGCTCACTGAAATAATGTTTCCGCAGATAAGTTTTGAATTTACCTCCCTGGAATACTTATATCTGTATTTATATATCAAGAGGAACTAGGGGAGATTTGAATAAAATGCCCCAAAGTTCGGTGCTAGAACCCCTCTTCTCCTGGTATACACAAATAACTTGAAATTGCAGTATTAATGCAAGGTAGCTTAATTCACAGATGAGGCCAAGCTAGAGGGACTGTGGACTCTGAGGACGTTACCAAGAAATCAGTAGATCTAAATCCTTGGTTGATCTGTGATGCATGAAGTTCAACATGAATAAATGCAAGTTTTTGCATATCGGAAGTAATAATAGGAGGCGCCTGTACTTCAGGGATAGAATAGAACTTATCCCGAGGGGGAAATTAAAAGTGATCAGGGTGTTTGTTGGCTCGAGCACTCCATGTCCAAACAATGCGAGGCGGCAATAAATAAAACAAATAGGACGATGAGTTACATTCACAAACCTGTTGAGTTCACATCCCCACAAGTCATGCTGAACTTGTAAAGTGCCTTGGTCAGGCAGCATCTGCAGCACTGCATACAGATTTTGTTGTTGCAATATAACGGAGCTGTCCAGATCTTAAGGATAATACAGACACGACCAATAAAGCTGATCCCTGGTGTTGGAAAGAACTATGAGGAACAATTTGATAAGCTAGGGCTCTTCCTCCTGAGACATCGCCAAAAGATCTTTATATAAGATATCTAATGGGATAGAGGTAGTAATCCTGAATTATTACTTTCAGATATGCCATGGCAGCAAGGAGAGGAGACACGGTTGTGAAGACACTTTTATTTTTTTCTCTCAGATATCAGGAAGTATTAGTTTACTCGGAGGGTGATTAGCAGCTGGAAGGAGTAACGAAGAAAGGTTTTTGAAGCCAGGATACTGGACTCATTTAAGAAAATGGCTAGTTGCTGAAATAGAAAAATGGTACGATTGATATTGTGGAAGGATGAGATCAAATGGGCTGAAGGACTTAATTCATCTGCTCCTATCTTGTGATCTTGTGTGGTTAAATTGCCTAATTAAATGCATGCACTATATAAGGAAATGTGTGTAAGCACAGATTTGTTATCTAGGGAATTGCAGTGCTCAGAAGGAGGGTGTAAATGGGGTCGATTTTAGGATGGCTGAGCGGGTGCGCTCGTGGCTGAAATTCGGGATTCCCGGGGTGGGCCCGGAGCCCGGCTCCGACCTGCCCACATCCGGGTTCCCCAATGATGCACGTGCAGCGGGACTCCCATCGGCAATTAAAGCCGGCGGGATCCCAATTAAACCAATTATTTTGATACTTCAGGTCGTTAGCAGACCTGATTGGGAGGATATTTTAGGAAGGGTGGGATTTTCATCCAAACTGAGTGTATTTCCCGTACTGGGGGAAACACTCCCAGTTGAAATAGACGTGTTACAGCCACCAGCCTGTGGGAGCTGCAAAGGTCCATTTGACAGGTGGAGAGGGGGGGAGGGGAGGGGAGGGGGGGGGGGGGGGCGGGAGACCCTCACTCATTGCAGGAGGCCACTCTGTCACTTTGGACAAAGTTTGGCCTGCACCACCCTCCTCCTAACAATCAAATTCACCAACTTGCAACCTCAACCCCGGTGTCCAGACACATTTACCTATCTTGCGGACCCCCTCAAACGTACATAGCTGCAGTCATGACCTCCTCGGAGGACGAACAGCCTCACCGGCCACGCCATCCACCTCTGACATGTGGAGCTCCACAACACAGTGCTGTGACACATCCACCTGCACAGCAGGAGGGAGGGCAACCAGAGAGAGAGATGCGTCGCAGAGGGCACTACCCTCGCCACAGGATCCACAGACCGAGGCTCAGCTTTCTGGACCTCTCTGAGGAGCAGTGCACACGGAAGCTCAAAGTCACTCGACATGTAGTCGTGGACATCTGCAGCCTCCTTGATGCCGAGCTGCTCCCGGCTGGCCCGAGCACCATCCTCTTACCTGTCGCTGTCAAAGTCACCACTGCCCTCAACAACTTCTCCGGATCCTTCCAGGGTGCCACCGGGGACATCTCAGTCGTCTGCACAAAAGAGCCCTGCAAATACACCTACACCCACTCTGCAGTGACACAATGGGTGGCATCAGGTGGGGGTCTTCATGCTGATCCTCAGGAAAGGGAATTATTGCACACCGAGGTGTGTGTATCTGCGCTGGTGGATGGCTGGCTCAGATGTGACGATGCACCCTCAGAGGCCGGCAGGTCCTCTGAAGAATCGCCCTCCGCAGTCACAGCGGTCGCAGATGGCCCTGCAAGAGAACAGAAAGCAATATTAAGCATATGGACAGATGTTGAGGTGCTGCAGATGCCAAGTGATGCTAAGATCATTCGCTATCATGAGTGCTGAGTGTTAGATTTCTGTCACCAGCCGCTTGTGCACTCCCAGTCTCACGTCCGCCACGGACAGGCACTCCAGCGTGTGGCTTACTTCCAATGCCTGCTGCTCTGCGTCTGTTAGTGCCACCTGGTGTGGCGGGCCCCCTCCGATCTTTGCCCTCTCCCGAGCATTCTGGCATCTCTTCTCCTATTAAGGCAAAACACAGAGAGGCGTGATTGAGTGATGGTTGCATAGTGACCCGCTGCATGCATTGGTTTGGGTGGGGGTGACCGTGAGGGAGATGCATGGTAGGGTGCGTGTGAGACATAGCCATGAGATTGTATGAGGATTGGTTTGCGTCGTAGAGTTCAAATGGGAACTGGGGCGGTGAGTAAGTGCAGGCAAGGTGAGGATAATGGTTGAGTGGATGTGAGGAGTGATGCAAGAGCGTTGTGGTGGCAGTGCAGAAGGAGTTGTGTGGTGGTGGAGGTGATGTGGAAGACGGAGTGTGGGAGAATGCGTAAGTATACTCACTTTGGCTGACCTGGTTAGGTCATTAAAGCGTTTCTTGCACCGGACCCAGGTTCGGCCGACTTTGCTGCTGCTGCTGACCTCCTCTGCCACCTCGAGCCAGGCCTTCTTGGTGGCAGAGGGAGGGCACCTCCTCCCATCAGATGTGAAAAATGTTTCCCTCCTCCTCCTCACCCCATCGAGCAGCACCTGGAGTGAGGAGTCGGAGAACCTTGGAGCAGCCTTGTCTCTGGCCTGCTCCATGATCCAAAAATGGTTATTTGCTGCAGGAGGAGCATTGGAGGACTGCCCCTATAAATAGGGCTCCTCATGCTGACAGCCTGTGATCTGGGTGCGCAGCGCGCCCGCTGCGCAGGTCTGGAACGGGAAACCTGGAAGCACGCGTAAGTACCTTCAATTAGGCTGCAATCGCGTGCAGAGCATCCCAATTTCACTGGGCGCGTTACCCACACGCCCAGTCGACCGCCCGCTGCCAACCCACCTCCCTTCTAATATTGGGCCCAATGTGTCTGTGAAAACATATCTGAAAGGGCCAACCCAGTCTTCTCTGATCAAACCAGAAAAGTTCGACACGATCAAAACCAACACAGGTTCCCGGTGTTTGAAATGGTGCTGAAATTCCCCCCTTGCCCTTCCCACCCAAATATTTTAGATAACATACATTTTGCAATATTTGATCATGAAATGCTCACGTTCCATAACTAAACTGTATTTACTTTCCTCTGTAACGTGATGTTACCTGAAATCCTCTTTTACAAATGGGTTGCTTCAGTCAGAGGGAATGAAAAGGCAGAATAAAAAGCAAACGGTATCAAGGCAGAAGCACGAGAGTGGAAGCTCAGTGAGGAATAAGAAGATTGGAAGTATGAGCGCAGATACAAATGAAATATAAAAGAATATGAGGACATTTGTGATGGGGAAGGACACGCATGGAAAAAAGATAAAGAGAAACACTACTAAGGTGAGAAAAACACTTCACCGTAAAAAGAAAAAAATAACAATCTGAAGAAATATAATGAGAAATGATTCAGGTCAAGAGAAAATTAAAAGTAAGGGGTATGCAGAAAGTTAAAGGAAAGATTAAGTCATAAGGCTTCTCTGCAAGATAGAATCTTGTGGAATCAGTGGTAATCCACTGTGCTGGATTGAGAATTGGCTGAATGCTCATAGGCAGAAAGTTGTTGTCAATGGATTTGGATCTGCTTGGGGACCAGTTACCAGTGGTGTCCCACAGGGATCGGTGTCAGGACGATTTTCTCTTTGCTATCTTCATTAATGACCTAGATGTAAGTGCTGGGGGAATGATCTGCAAGTTTGCAGATGATACCAAGATATATGCGAGTGTTAAGGCTATAGAGGCTCAACTACTGCAAGCAAATCTCGATGTGTTGAGATATTGGGCTCATGTTTGGCAAATGATATTTAACTACCATCAATTAGTTAGGGCAGGACACTCTATGTTATTAAAAGAAGGGAGATGTTTGCTATTAAAACTAGTAGACTTTCCATATCCATACATTACATGAAATATGCTCACTGGTGCATTTGTATTACTACTTTATTGTCAGTACAAAGTGGTGTATAGAGCAGGGGGGATGAACATATTCCCTGGATGAAGTGGTCTCATCCCATTTTGGTTTGGTATCACATGAGGTGTAAATCTAGAGCAGTGTCAGATCTTGTTATAAAAAGTGCCCTTGGATATCCTGGAAACTTTTTAAACCTACCTTCAATTAATTTAAATGTTTAGATAGTGTGGCATTATCTGAACACCTAGATGTAACTCTGCGAACGGATCTCTTAAGCATGCACGTAACAACATAGGCACATTAGCTCTCTCCTGAGTACCAACCCAGCAGGAATCCAGCAATATAAACAGTGTGTTCTGTCTGTCTGGAACTGACATTCTGAGACTGGTAACTGCAGTGTAAATGCAGCATATATTTCAAGATCCATAGTACCTGTAACTAACAGACTATTTGTTTTACATTGTATAATGACATTGAAGTAGAATTAAAGAATTCTTGAAATGTTAAACATACTTCTACTATATAGGATCTCAGTGGTCAAAGACCACAGCAAACTCAAAGTTTTAAATAATATAACACCACAAATTGTAGATGGATTTAGATGGTTCATTGTCTTGTACCAGACAAACAAATTGCTTACAAACATAGATTTCTATATCATAGAAAGGGATATATCAACAAGAATTTGCATTTATATGTTACATTTAACATAGCGAGGCAAGGCACTTCACAGTGGCGTCAGACATGGAGAGGTAGCTAAAGGACCTGTTGAAGGGGTTGGTTTTAAGGAGGATTTTGAAGGTGGGGACATGTATCAAGATGAAGGTATTTAGGGAGAGAGTTCTGGTGTGTGAGGGAAAGATAGCTGAAGGCTCTGCCACTGAGGGAAGAATGGGGAACAAGTAGAACAGCCTTGGAAGAGTGGATGAGATGAGGCTATGAAAGGATTGGAAAACAAAAACAAGAATTTTGAAGGTGATGCACTGGGGATGGTGAGCTATTGAGGTTGGTAAGGATGGGGGGTGATGGGCGAGCAGTTTTTTGAACAGGCTAGGATGCGGGCAGCAGAGTTCTGGATACATTGGAGTCTGTATAGGGGGGGACTTGGAAGCCTGTGAAAAGGGCATTGAAAAAGTTGAGTCTGGTGGTGACAAAGGGGTGGATGAGAGTTTCAGCAGCAGCGGGGATGATGTGTAGATGGAGATGGGTAATGTTTCAGAGGTGAAAGTATCGTCAACAATGTGGGACAAATCGGATAGGTTGATTTCTTTTTTATTGTATTAGGAATGAGTATACATTGGATTTGTGTGTTTATATAGGATTTAGATTTGACTAATTTGGAGAGTTGCCAAAATTTGGGGTATGGAATCAAGGTGAAGAGTTGGAAAACCACAGCACTTACTAAGCCCCAATTCAGGCATAGGGAGAGGCTGAGGCTTTCAAGGAAGAAAACTTTAATAACAACAACTTGCATTTATATAGGGCCTTTAGCGTAATAAAATGTCCCCAAGTGCGTAAGAAGATGCAAAAGACAATTCAATGGATAAATATAATAATTTCTTGTTATTGTAAAATAAGTAGCTTTTACATTTAAAAAAAATGTTTAAACCCTTATTTTGAACTTTAGAAATTTCAGATACTGAAGAAGAAAATGGAAAAAAAATCAGAAAGCATTTTGAGACATTTGCGGGAACATGGTGGCCAAATTATGCAATCACAGGGTGACAAGTTTATATGGGTAAAACCCATTATATAAGTGGCTGTAGGAACTTATAATAGGAAAGAGTCTTGACACAAAAAGTGTGTCAAAAGCATGACAAAAGAAAGTCAAGTTAAGGATGTGCAAGTAGATGTAAGACTTTTAATATAAATAGGTATACTTAAAGATAGTTAGTCTCCGTATTTAATTTTACATGAACTTTTTTGTTACTTAAAGGGTTTAATGAAATGGTTGCTGTCCAAATTAAAAGTTCAGTTTAGTGGCACAGTATATCGATGCTTCAGTGCATTTTGTCAAGTGGCAGGATGCAGATTTGCATCTGTTAAAATCCTACCATTGGCCATGTCATCACGAAGGCAGTGAATTGAGGCCTGGCATTTCCATATGGAACAGTGGCGACATACTGAAGGCAAGGTTCCACTAACTGCTTTCATGTACCTCCTACCAGATGAACAATGTGGGAGCTGGTTAGAGAACAGTGCGCAGAATCTAACAGAATTTTTGCAGTTGATGCCAATGAGGGGTAGAAAACCAATTTTAAAATGCGGATAAGTAATGCACCTTCTTCCTCTACGATGATTAACATTGATTTGCACTGAAACTGCTGTTCAGAATTTATCCTCCACTTGATCTAGCTTTTCTGGTTTACTTCTTCGCTGTTGTTATTTTTGTTGTGTCTTTCAACAGATATTCATTTCCTTCATTTATGTCATGTTTCAGAAAGTGTATTATAAAATTGAAAATTATATGATCACCAACTTTTTGAGCTAGTTCTTTAAGTTTGATTTTAGAGCAGCCAGTTGCTTCCAGCTGATTTTTTAAGGTTATTAGAGCAAAATTTAGTTGGTTAGCCCAAATATCTGGTTGGCAAGCACAGGAACCTAATTTTTCATTTTGTTTCCCAAGGCAAAAAAATCAAGTGAGGGGGAGAAAAGTGCTATGTACTGTGTAATATGTTACTCAAAAAGCGCAACAAAAACCCTTGAGTGTGAAAAATGTACTTTTTTAAAAAATCAATTTCAAGTATCAACCCTGACCTTTGGGGGGATATTCCTTGGGAGCAGTTGGCTCCAGCAAATACAATGCTGGGAAAAAAATTAATGACCATGTTGTCCATGTTACTGTGCATTAAGGAGCCAAATCAGCACCGGATGAAACTGCAGAAAAAAAAATTAATTAGACTTTCAGCCACAAAAGTAGCTAAATTCAGTGCTGAAGACAATTAGCAACTTAGAAAATGTGTGAACACATGATGGCTGTAAAAATTCTGTTAGATTTATGACTGCTGAATATTAGAAAGTTGAATTAGCAAAATAGGTGAGACTACAGCACCTTTCTTATATTTGTAATAGTCTGTGAATATACAATATGTCAGCTTTATTATTTATAAGAACATAAGAAATAGGAGCAGGAGTAGGCCATTCGGCCTCTTGAGCCTGCTCTGCCATTCAATAAGATCATGGCTGATCTTCGACCTCAACTCCACTTTCCCACTCGATCACCATATCCCTTGATCCACTTAGAGTCCAAAAATCTATCGATCGCATTCTTGAATACACTCAATGACTGAGCATCCACAGCCCTCTGGGGTAGAGAATTCCAAATATTCACGACCCTCTAAGTGAAGAAATGCCCCCTCATCTCAGTCCTAAATGTCCGGCCTCTTATCCTGAGACTATGTCCCCTAGTTCTAGACTCTCCAGCCAGGGGAAACATCCTCTCAGCAGCTACCCTGTCAAGCCCTCTTAGACTCTTATATATTTCAATGAGATCACCTCTCATTCTTCTAAACTCCAGAGGGTATAGGCCCATTCTACTTAATCTTCATAGGACAACCCTCTCATCCCAGGAATCAATCTAATAAACCTTTGTTGCACCAAATCTAAGGCAAGTCTATCCTTCCCTAGGTAAGGAGACCAAAACTGCACAAAGTAATTCAGGTGTGGTCTCACCAAAGCCCTGTATAATTACAGCAAGACTTCCTTACTTTTGTACTCCAACCCCCTTATAATAAAGGCCAACATACCATTTGCCTTCCTAATTTCATGCAGAAATATTTGTTGCAGTCCTCAAAAGGATTGAAACCAATTTAAACTCTATTTTTTCAAGGATACAGAAATAGAGGATAGGGTCAATGTGATTTTTCATTTATAGGCCCATTGTAACAAGTGGTGTAATTTCGGTGCTCTGTGTGTTACTGAAACTCTTTTTAAAATAATTACCTTGATTTTCAACTGTTGCTTGCTATATGAAGTATATTTTTCATGAATTAAAAAAAAATTCCATTTTGAAGTGTTACACCACTGGAATGCACTTTACTTGCACAGGACATCATTGGTAATTATATTGAGTTTAGTTGTATGCTTCAGAATATTCTGCTGTGACTAAGCCACCCTCTGGTTTGGTCATGAATGAAGCAGGGCTCACTTTGTAAGTCGATATCCTTTATCACAGCAGATTGTTTGTGTTCAAGAATTACAGTCATCAGTTGAGACTTCAAATATATTTTCCCGTTTGTTCAGTGACACTGGCTCCTTATAATAAGATGGTACCAGATAAAAATGCACAGGTGCTATCTCCTTACCACCAAACATTCATCTCGTCCATACAATTCTTACCATGAAGATTTTTGGCTTTTGCATCACATAAACCCCCAATATTTTCCACAGTAACGAATTTGAAAACATGTTTACAAACAAGACATTTTATAAATTTATTAACCCAGAGGAAAATATCAGGGACTGACTCAAAAAGGTGCCTTATTGGAATAAATTCCTATATTCCTACTGTCTAAGCCATAAAGAAAAATGTTTATTGCTGTATTTGTAAGGAACTGTCAAATGTCCTTATTAGCATTATGCACAATATCACTTTAATTGCAACAGAGCAATATTATGCACAATTACAGCAAATGATTGTCGACCAGAAGATAATTCCCAAAATTTATTGTCTGGTGTGAGGGGTGGGGAGGAGGGTGGAAGAGATCCTGTAAGCCTATTTAGTAGTTTCTTTCAGGAATCCTGGGATAGTCTCTCTAGCAGTTTGGATCTTATTCTTACAAACCAAACTATCCTATCTTCATGTTCTAGCATTGGTAAATCACAAAGATCTTGCCGTACTTTAGATTGTTAGTGTAGCGTTCATGGATTAGCAATTGAGCGGAAGCCTCTTTTGATTAGTGGTGCAATCTGTTCTATGAACAAAATAATGACAGGTTACGGAATCCAAACATTTCTGAGGTAAATCTGAGAGACAAAAAGGCACAGTAGAGAACCTCCTCTTCCCCTTCCCTTCCCCATAAATAATTTTGAAGAAGGAAAATCATATTTACTCATTTACATGATTCTGACAATTGCCACTGATTTCTTAAAATGCAAGCTGCTTGTTAATACTAAGCTTCTACTTATTTCAAGTCACATAGAGAATAAAGATATGAAAATTCAGCTGATCAAAATAATTAATATTTGAGGTTCAATATTGGAACCACTTTCTAATATTTCTTTTTTTGACAGTTATGTTTCGACTCTATGACACAGATGGAAATGGTGTTCTGGACAGCTCAGTAAGTTTTTTTTATTTAATAGTTTGTAAAAAGTTCACTTTGTTAAAACTGTAATCTTTGAGACGGGTCTACCCTACACAAATACTGCAGGAAGATGACTCTCTCTTTTTCAAAGTACATATTTTTCTTGAATTTCACAACAGAAGTAACAGTAGGATTTAACAATTTTATCATTTCTAATGCAGTTTTGCCTGCAGTATTTAAATATCGTGAACTTCAGTGTTTTAATGCATCAGCAGGGATTATTCATCCAACGAGGGCACGACAGCCAGGCCCGATCCTGTCCTCCCCCATTTTAATACACACACACTTTGCAGCAAGGGTCATTGGACAGCAATTAGTAGCAGTAACTCAGGCTGTTGCCCCCTCACCGTCACCACCCTTCCCTAACTTGGGGTGCTGAGGACAGTTTCACTGCCCAAACTGCTGTTGCAGCTGTGATCAGTTAATTCAGCACAGATTTTCCTGGTCTGCATGGCTCAACACCACATTAGTCAACAGTGTGTTTTAAAAAAAAACTTAGCTATAAAGAAGAAAGTCGAGCAAAAGACACAAAGGCCTCAAATAATTTTAACGTACAATAATTTAATTTTACAGCACATCTTGATGTAGAGCGGAGAGAGATAGAAAGATACCTTAGAGTTATGATGGTAATTGCTTCTGGAATTTCTATGTCCAGAAAAGGTGGTAACGCTATTAGAATGTTTAGCCAGAACAAGAAAATGTAAGTCCACAGAAAGTAAGCTGAGGTTTTCACAATGCAGTAATCAATCCACAATTAGAGTATTGTATCGGTTTTCCCCAGCATGCCACAAAATAAGATACTTGCATTGGAAAGGTTACAGTGAAGAGCAGCAATACTGGTTCCAAGTGTAAATGGGAGGTACCTGTAAAAGGTGCTGTTTTGATTTCCTTCCTGTTTCATCTTTGTCTTTAATCTGTTTTGGGGAAAAAACTGAAATAGAGTTTGATTTGTAGGCTTGTTTACCCTGTTTATACAGTGATTTGAATTGATCTTATAAATTGACATTGTAAATGATTCATATTCCAATATCTATAAGTGTTTTTTGTAAACAAAGACAAATTGAGCTGCTTGTGCTGAAGTGGGTTCCATTATTGCTGTATTTGGCTTGTAAATGGTCAGAAAGTTAATTTTTGTTTTTACTTTTAAATGCAGGAATTAGATCGTATCATTAACCAAATGGTCCATGTAGCAGAATACCTGGAATGGGATGCTACTGAACTCAGGCCAGTAAGTATTGCTAGAAGCTCAATTGTTTTCTCTTATTAAGTAAGTGATAGTATTGACTGCAACTCATGTTAGTATGATGACATGCTTATACAACATTGTCAAACATTTAAAGACCATATTACATCCTACTAAATAAACGCTTGGTATCCTCTGCAAGCTTCATATTATGTTTCTTATGTTAATAGAAGTCACATACCCATCTATTATTTTTGTTACATTTATGCCTTCACTGAGCTACCATTAAAATGGTCACAAATCATTAGGACAGAATTAGCTTAATATTTCATATACAACATGCTGCCAACATGTTGCCTGTTTATTTTGAAGTATTTTATTCACGAAACAACTTCTTGAGAGTTTGTTATTTGTCTCCGGTCTTTTGTTGATTTTGGGCCACATTGCATGACATATTTATAATTTCACCAGCCTTCCCTACATCCACATCTACCCTACAGTAAACCTTCCTAAAATCAGTGGGAAAACCAACTGGGAGAGAAAAAATTAAATTATCTCAAAAGATCTTGTAGCCTAAATTATGTAATGCAAATATCAGAGTGCAGTGTGTAGAAATACATGTGGATATAGGATATTTTGTGAATGGTTTATACGGATGATGTCCTAATAAAAGGACATTTGCTTCCAATTTTCTGTCTCACTAACAGATAATCTTTTTGAGAATTAAAATAGCTGAGATTGTGTCTGCCTCTGCCTAAGCGGATTTGATTGTATGTGTTAATATGCTGGTAGTTGTGTTAAGTGATAATCCATAAGTGCTGATTTTTCAGTTGGGAGGACCATAGGGTACCAGGGCAACGCTGGACACAATTCCATTTTCTGATTTATCAGGTCATAAAAATATAGTGAACCAATGCAAGAGTAAGACCAATGCTGCAGTGTTTTTTTAATGAACTTGTTTACCTGGCAGGTCAGAGTTCCAGTGATTTTGAATTTAAGATTCCCTGGACCTTTTTCTGCTGCTCTATCCACTTGGTTCATTACAGTCAATTTTATCTTCTCCCCAAAGGTAGAGACATTTGACTATTTAGTCACACGGTCAGACATGCCTATTGCACAAATTACTAGACTCAGGAAGCCCCTAATTGTTTACCAGAATTATTGGAGTTTAAAATAAATAATAAACCACTTCTTTAACCACACAGCTATTAATGTCTTCCCACAACTAAATTTGTTACATTATTCAGTTTTTCCTACATCGCCCTGCGTTATCTGGACTTGTATCAAATGTCAGAGATTTCTTGCTAATAGTGTGATTTTTATAAGATTCCCAGTCATCAATGCAAGTTCACAATATGCTTGTTCATTTCACCCTTTACCACCCATCCCTTCTCTTCTTCAAAGTCATCATTGCCTATCTCCCCACTAAGGCCCTTGGGTGAATTCCTCAAAGATCTTCTCCCAATTTTTCTTGATTAGCCTTTGCAAGAGGCAAGACCCTTCGTCCTTGTTGATTTCAACCTTCTCTTAAATTTCTTCTGTCCTCTTCATTCAATTTCACTGTCCTCCATCCCTCAATCAACCTCCTCGCCACCCCCTCCCCCCACACTCATGGCCACCTCCTTGAACCTACCATCATACAGAGCCAAGGGAGTGACCATGAAGGAGTTTACCACCTTCAAGGTGCCTCCATCACTGACACGGCTTCCACTTTCAAAACCCTACCAAGTGCCTCACAGTCTACTTCCCTCTTCTACACCACCCAATGTGAGGACTCCAAACTTGAGTTTGTACTCAAATTGGCAGGATATGACTAGTGGTGTCTCCCAGGCATCTGTGCTGAGGTCACAGCTTTTCACTATATTTATAAATGACTTGGATGAAGGAATAGAGAGTCATATATCTAAGTTTACTGACAACACTCAGTTAGTTGGCACAGTAAATAGTGTAGATAGGAGCAAAATGTTGCAAAGGGACATTGGTAGATGGGCAAAACTGTGGCAGATGGAGTTCAGTGTGGGAAAGTGTGAGGTCATCCACTTTGGACCGAAGAAAGATGGATCAGAGTATTTTCTAAATGGCAAGAAGTTGGAACTGTAGATTAACAGAGAGATTTTGGGGTCCAAGTACAGAAATCACTAAAAGCTAGTGGGCAGGTACAAAAAATAATTTAAAAGGCTAATGGGATATTGGCCTTTATCTCAAGAGGGCTGGAATACGAAGGGGTAGAAGTTATATTACAGCTGTCCAGAGATCTGGTTAGACCCCATCTGGAGTACTGCATTCAGTCCTGGGCACCGCACCGCAGGAAGGATATATTGGCCTTGGAGGGGGTGTAGCGCAGATTCACCAGAATGATAATTTAACCCTTTTAGTCCCAGTATCAGGAAAGGTTGCATAGACTCGGCTTGTATTCTCTTGAGTATAGAAGGTTACGGGTTGATCTAATTGAAGTGTTTAAGATGATTAAAGGAGTTGATAGGGTAGATAGAGAGAAACTATTTCCTCTGGTGGAAGAGTCCAGAACAAGGGGGCATAACCTTAAAATTAGAGCTAGGTCGTTCAGGGGTGATGTCAGAAAGCACTTCTTCATACAAAGGGTAGTGGAAATCTGGAATTCTCTCCCCCAAAAAGCTGCTCTGGCTAGGACAATTGAAAATTTTAAAACAGATTTATGGATTTTTGTTAGGCAAGGGTATTAAGCATTACGGAACCAAGATGGGTAGGTGGAGTTAAGATACAGATCAGCTGTGATCTAATTCAATGGCGGAACAGGCTTGAGGGGCTGAATGGCCTACTCCTGTTCCTATGTTGAGTGCCCCAGGTGTATGACAGGCCTAGTTGTCCACCATTAGTTCTAGCTGGAACACCTTAAGAAATGTCACTTCTCCCTCTCCACCAACAAATCTTCCTATTACCCCAGAATTATTCTGGAAGGTAAAGATAATACCAGATTCCTCTACTCAATGACTAATGCACCTCATTTTCCACCACACCCTCCAAAGCCAAGTATCAGAAACTCATGGATTTATTTTTTATCTTCAGGATTAAGATCATCTGCTCAGCTGCCTTAGTCACTACCACTCACCATACTTCAGCACCAACCTCTCATATCACTGCAGTTTATCTATTCTCTGCCCCCTCCCCCTCCAGTTCTTATCAGGCAACTTTCCTGCATAAGAATCCTCACTATCTCCTTGACCCTCTCCCAAACCAAATTCTGACCGCACAGGTACCTTTCCTTGGCTTTTTGCTTTTAAACATCATCGGTGACTCCCTTTCCTCAGGCACTCTTCTGCTACCTTCAAAACTTCAGTTATCATCCTCTCCTCAAAAAGCTAATCTTTTATCGCCTCAGTCCCCTCCAACTTATACCCCATCTCTAACTTTTGCTTCCTCTATGAGGTCCTGGAGGGCATTCTCACCACACAACTCTGCATTCACCTCACCCAGAATTCCCTTTAAATCCCTTCACGATGGCTTCTACCCTGCCCACAGCACCAAGAATACCATGGTCATAGTCACCAATTATATCGCCTGTGACTGCCACCATTGCACATTATCTCTCTATATCTTCTTGGACCTCTTTGTGATATTCGATAAAGTCAACCAATCTATCCTCCTCCCACTGTCTCTCCTTGGTGATCTTATTTGGTTCCACACATACCTACCCCTTAATAGCCAGGATATCTCATGCAACAACTTGTTCTCCCATTCCGGCAGTAACCAAGGCTCCATCCTTGACCACCTCTTACTCCTCATCTACATGCTGTCTCTCAATAACTTTAACCATAGGCACAGTATTAGCTGCCTCATGTATGCTGGTAACACCCAGTTTTATCTCTCTGCCACCACCCTCAAGTCAATAACCACCACTGTGCTATCTGTTTGCTTGTTCAACGTCATGATTGCGTCAGAATTTTCTAAAACTTAAAATTGCCAAGACAAAAACAACCTTGTTCAGCTCCTGCCAAAAATGCTGCACGTGTCCCCCAAACCCATACCCTCTCCGCAGCTCACTCAGATTGAACTCAATGGTGTGCACCCTCAGTATCCTACTTGACCCTGAGTTCAGCTTCAAACTCCAGCTCAAAATCATGAAGGGTCTAGACAGAGTAGATAGAGAGAAACTGTTCCCATTGGCAGAAGGGCCAAGGACCAGAGAACAAAGATTTAAGGTGATTGGCAAAAGGACCAAAAGTGACATAAGGAAGAACTTTTTTACACCGCGAGTGGTTAGGATCTGAAATGCACTACCCGAGGGGGTGGTGGAGGCAGATTCAGTCATGGCCTTTGAAAGGGAACTGGATAAGTACTTGAAAGGAAAAATTTGCAGGGCCAAGGGGAAAGGGCGGGGAAGTGGGACTAGCTGGATTGCTCTTGCTTAGAGCCAGCGCGGACTCGATGGACCGAATGGCCTCCTTCCGTGCTATAGCATTTCTATGATTCTATCTTATCCATCACCAAGACTATCTATTTTCACCTCCATAACTTCACCTGCATCTGCCCTTGCCTCGTCCATACTACTGCTGCAACCCTGATCAATGTCGTCTTCATCTCTAGGTTCCACTCCAATGTTCTCCCAGGATCCATCCTACATAAACTCTAACTTATACAAAATTCTACAGCCCCACCATGTCCCACATTAAATCTAGCTCACTATCACTCCTATTCTCACTGACCTCCATTGTCTTTTTGTCATCCAATCCTCGTCCCCGTTTACAAATCTCCCTGCAACCACGTCACTCCCTACATTTTCAATTCCTCCGCTCCTTTGTGCCAGCTCATGCCCTCTGCTCTTCCAGTTCCAGCTTCCTGTGCATCCCCTCTCATTCCCTTCCACCTTTGATGGCAGAGTATTCAGCTATCTTGGCCCTACACTCTGGAACTCTTTCATTTTGCCACCTCTCTCCCCCTTCCCCATTTTCAAAAGCCTTCTCAAAATTGATCTCTTCAACCATGCCTTTGGCCATCTTCCCTCGCGCCAATGTTAATGCTCATCATCCAATTTTGCTCCTTTGATAAATATCTTAGGATGTTTATAGGAAGAGCTGCGTTATGCTGTCTCATGTAACTTTTGAAAAGAACAGTAAATGCATAAATGCTAACTTAGTATTTATTTTAAAAGCATGCAAAATAGTTGTTTAAGAAAATATCTTCATGTTAGTGGATTATATGTGTTGATATGTTACACTGCAGATACTTATGGAGATGATGGAGGAAATAGACTATGATCATGATGGTACAGTTACACTGGAAGAATGGATAAGAGGAGGAATAACTACCATTCCATTATTGGTCCTCCTTGGCATGGAGACAGTAAGTACAGGGATGCAAACACTCATCAGTGACAATTATAGAGCTATTCAGTAGAACTTTAAATATTGAGTCAAGCTTTTAACAACCATCATTGGTTTCTTCACAACAACTTGCGGTACAGAATAATGACATTATCTGACTGTCTACTGAAGTTTATGGTATAGTGCGAATAATTTTAATGTATTAATAATAAAAATGTTAATGGGTCAATGATACAGCTTAACTATTTGAACCATTATGGTAAGTAATCTTCATTACATTGAAGAAATGATAGGAATATAGCCCAAATAACGATAACTAAGCAGTGGTAAGTGCTATACCTACTGCCCCGCCGAGAATGCTGCAAATTCCGAGCCAGAATCTGAATTTATCACCAGCGTAAGTTAAGCCATCTAATCAGAAGTGAGTTCAAATTATTGTAATCTATTGCCTTAGTGAGTTATAGTGAAGTATTTTCCGGATGTTATTGCATTCTGATGAATGTTAATGATCGTATTGGTGAGACTAAAGATTGAAAAGGAGATGAAGAGTGGACTCAACAGGCAACCATGTTTTGTAGAAGGAGAACTGTTTATCTAGTTCTCCTGTGTTAGAAATGGTCTCTAATCAGGTACTATCCTGTGGAAGATCCTTCCAGTGCAGGATCCTCCCAAAGCGCTCAACCAGGGCTCAATCTCTGAATAAATCAAAGGTATATCATTTTTTTTAAAATCATACAAAAATGTAATGGGCATGAATATAATTTTTTTTGAAATGGTTTAATGTGGCACATGTTGTTCTACTGGTAGACAGAATTAGTAATATATTTTAAATATTGTATGATCCATTCCTTGACATTTACTACCTCAGACTGTAAGGAAGATTACACCCCTATATATATTGGTTTTAAACTTGCATAGTTTTTATATTTCTATCTCCAATGTTGTTTTCTCCCTCCATGATAATTTTCAAACCCAGTTTATATGTGGATTGCTGGAAATTTCAGTTATGTAAGACACTCTTATCCTGTGACTGATTTTACTTGTGCCACTTGCAATAGAGAAATTATTTTCTCCACATAATCATTGCACTCATTGTCCAGTATATACATTCAAAATAATGCATAATATTACATGACACAAGGGAGTTTGTTGCAGAATTGCAATGTACAACACTTGTCCAAACTCGTTGGTATCTGTGCATTATGTCGCAACATATATCAGTGTGATCTGTGAACTTGTTTTAACTCATATGTTCAAAAATTATTTGAAGAGTGTGACCTTTAGTTTGCTGTTATCCATCAAGACCTCGTCTGAGGACAACATGACTCCAGTAGTGAAGCAGGTTGACAGGGTGATGCACATAAAACTGTCCAGAATTGACACTTTACTAATGTTAATTGGATCCACCCTCTCCCTCCTGATAATTGGCTCAAGTAGTGTTATTGCCATGTTAAAGCTATGTTAGAATTTGCAAACTGATATTGCAACCAAAGTGCGACTTAGCACCTTCACTGTCACTTATCACAGAGCAATATGTTGGTACAAACATTGCTGCCAGTCAGTAAATCACCTGCCTTTGGGGCTTGTCTTCCTGTGGAAGTAGGAATCCTTTGCCAGAGCGCCTTATACCTTTCTGATAAATAGTGTAGCACTGTGACTAGAAGGGTCAGCCGTGCTCAATGGTAGCACTCACGCCTCTGAGTCAGGAGGTTGTGGGTTCAATTGCCACTCCAGATATTTGAGCGCATAATCTAGGCTGGCACTATTGAGTATTGAGGGAGCGCTGCACTGTTAGAGGTGCTGTCTTTCAGATGAGTCATTAAGCTGAGGCCCCATCTGCCCTATCAGGTGGATGTAAAATATCCCATAGCACTACTTCGATGAAGAGCAGGGGAGTGCTCCCTGGTATTTTGGCCAATATATGTCCCTCAACCAACATCACTAAAACAGATTATCTGGTCATTATTACATTGCTATTTGTGGGATCTTGCTGTATGCAAATTGGCTGCCGTGTTTCCCACATTACAACAGTGACTTCGCTTCAGAAGTACTTCAATGGCTGTAAAGTGCTTTGGAACATCCTGAGGTCGTGAAAGGCGCTGTATAAATGCAAGTCTTTCTTTCTTTCTTACTATGCTGCAATAAATGAGGACTTATTTGCAGGTTCTGATTTCTTGTTGAGGTGTCGCTTACCGGCATAGACCTGTTGGACCGAATGGCCACCTTCTGTGCTGTAAACTTATATGCTAATGAGAGAGAGAATATATCTGTCGCAGTTTATTGTATACTGTGTTTATGCTATTGAGTATGTCACTGATTTTTCCAGACCATGAACCTCTGTCGTAAGTATTTTGCATAGCAATCTCAATTTTCTGTTTAATAACTTGCTGTGCTTAACAGGTTGGAATAAATTGTGCTTCTGTCATTTGGACGTACATTTCCATCAGATATGAATAAAATGCGTGCTATGCATTTAATATATAAAAAAAAATCTCCAATATTTAGAAGGACTAAAAATCATACGGATGAGAAATAAGAAAAGGAGAACCATTCCAGCATTTCAATGGAGTATGCTTCCTGTGATGGTACTGTTTGTTTTAATTGTGTACTTTTTTCACTGCAGAATGTGAAAGATGATGGTAAACATGTTTGGCGATTAAAACACTTCAACAAGCCTGCATACTGCAACTTCTGTCTGAATATGCTATTGGGTGTTCGAAAACAAGGTCTTTGCTGTTCCTGTAAGTAAATACTCCATGTATTTTAGTACTGCAGCATACATAGTTAATGGAAGCTGTTGTGTTTAAGTGTTAAGTACCATTTTTTCTGCGCATCCACATACATTTATGCAGCTCTCTTTGATATGATGCAGGATAAAATAGTTCTCTTACATCTGATTTCATATTTGCATTTTCAGTTTAAGATAATTTAGCTGCTTTCAAAAGTACTTGCCTATTCAGTCTTGAATGGCATGCAAATTTCACCAATATAAAACAGATGAAATTCCTAATTATAAATTGCTCTGTGCATTTTAGGTAGCACATGTGCTAAACCTGCGTTAACATATAGCAATTTGGTGTGTTTGTAGTAATGCAGTAGTTGATGCCTTTTGCCATGTTGCTGAAGGCATTCTGGTGGGGGAGGGGGGAGAGACAAGAGGTATAATGTATAAATCCTGTGTTAATGCTATTTTTGCTTGTTGAATGCTGATTAAGCACAAATTAAATGGTTTTGTTCAAGTCTGCTGATTCTTACTCTGAATGTATTTTATGTTAATTGCCCAGAAAGTTGAGGCTAAAACAGGCCATAGTTGGCCACAGGCCATAACCTGCCATAGTTACCACACAGATTTCATTCTAAATCTCACAAATTCAAGGGCCACAAAACTTTCGCACGCATGGAATTCCCTACCCCACGCTGTAGTATTGGCTTTCCTCTGAAGTTATCCGACCTTTTTAAATTTGTTTTTAAAAAAACTACTGATAAATGACAGCAACTTTCAAAGAACTGCTTTTCTTCCTGTGGAGAGTATCATGTGATACCAGTCAGGCAATGGGATAGTTTGGCATAAATTTTAGCAAAGGGGCTGCAAAAACCGCAAGAAAGTCCACTTCCAGTCACAGTGCCACTGTTTCAGTGCACTCCATGCTTCTGCTTTTACAAGAAGGCTTTGTTGAGGCTTTTTGCTCTTCTTTCTTTTTGAAAAAGTTAATTTTTCTGTGGTTTATTGATGTCATGTGGTAAAGGGTTTAATTCTATTTTTAATTAGGTTTCATACTTAATCTCATTTTCAATATTTTTTTCCCTGCGTAAGGGAATTTGAGGCTGATTTCCCGAGGCTTCGCTCCCAGGACGGAGCCTTTTTAGGCAGAAACATGGGTCAGATAAACTGATCCAGCAGGCCAGCCTTCACAATTTCTGGAAAACTGGTAAGAGCCATAAAACGGGCAGACCAGTCACCTTGTCCAGTTCTCCTCTGCGCACTCCCTGGACATTTAGTAATGTGTCGCAGAAATTCAAGGGATCTGCCACGGAATTTGATTGGGCTACTTGCAGAAATTAGGTTTTGAGGTACTGCAGAATTCTGTGGAGCCTGATTTTAATAGAACTGTCTTTGGAGTACTTTTTTGGTGGAACACTGCTTCCATTACTCCAATGGAGACTTTGAATGAGGAGCAGGAACCCCAGGAAAGGGGAGATCAGGAGGTTAGAGGGCATGGAATACATTTCCACAAGGAGTTAGTTCTATTTAGCAGAGTGTAAGTACCAGAGTTTGTAGGCATCTTGATATAATCCACCTCCTGAAGTTCATACAGGAAAGTTGGGTTAAAATCTGTCTGAACAAGAAAGCTATTTTTGAACTGTGCCATCTGGCAGAAGAAAAGCTGCAGCCCAAGACCACGGAGATAAAGTCACGACTGGTTTATATTTTTACACCACCAGCTCCTTTCAGACACCTTCAGGAGACTTGACAAGGATCAACCAGTTTGCTTTGCACCTTCAGCATTATTGAAGTCACAGATACCCTATTTCAACATAGCACATGATAGTACCGAGGGGGTGCTGCGTTGTAAGAGGTGCCGTCTTTCGGATCAGATGTTAAACTCAGGCACTTCTTGCCTTTTCAAGCGAACATAAAAGATCCCACAGCAGTTTTTCGACAAAGAGCTAGGAATTTCACCACCAAAACAGATTAATTTTTCATTCATCTCATTACTGTTTGTGGGACCTTGTTGTGTGCAAATTGGTTACCACATTTGCCTGCAAAATAACAGTGGCTGTACTTCAAAACTAATTTATTGGCTGTGAAGCACTGTTAAGAATTTGGGTCTGTGGTAGATACCTTCTGGGGTTCAGCATCGTCCGTCGCTCCCTTAAGCGGTCTGACACTTTACTTTTAGAATTTTTGACTGGCGCTGCCCGATGATGGCATAATCCAGGTATTGTAACAGTAGAATTCCCTTGTGTTCTAGACTAAATCCTTGTGTTTCACACATGTATTTTTTCACTCTCTCCAAAAGCAGACCAAGTCAAAGGTGGTTTTCCCCAGGGGTCAGTGCTAGGACCACTGCTGTTTTTGATATATATTAATGACTTGGACTTGGGTGTTCAGGGCACAATTTCAAAATTTGCAGATGACACAAAACTTGGAAGTGTAGTAAACAGTGAGGAGGATTGTGATAGACTTCAAGAGGACATAGACAGGCTGGTGGAATGGACGGACATGTGGCAGATTAAATTTAACGCAGGGAAGTGTGAAGTGATACATTTTGGTAGGAAAAATGAGGAGAGGCAATATAAACTAAAGGCTACAATTCTAAAGGGGGTGCAGGAACAGTGAGGCCTGGGAGTATATGTGCACAAATCGCTGAAGGTGGCAGGGCTGGTTCAGAAAGCCGTTAAAAAAGCATGCGGGATCCTGGGCTTTATAAATAGAGGCATAGAGTACAAAAGTAAGGAAGTTATGATGAACTTTTATAAAACACTGGTTCGGCCACAACTGGAGTATTGTGTCCAATTCTGGACACAGCACTTCAGGAAGGATGTGAAGGCCTTAGAGAAGGTGCAGAAAAGATTTGCTGGAATGGTTCCAGGGATGAGGGACTTCAGTTACATGGATAGAATGGAGAAGCTGGGTTGTTCTCCTTAGAGCAGAGAAGGTTAAGAGGGGATTTGATAGAGGTATTCAAAATCATGAGGGGTCTAGACAGAGTAGATAGAGAGAAACTGTTCCCATTGGCGGAAGGGTCAAGAACCAGAGGACACGGATTTAAGGTAATTGGCAAAAGAACCAAAGGCAACATGAGGAAAAACTTTTTTTCGCAGCAAGTGGCTATGAATTGGAATGTACTGCCTGAGGGGGTGATGGAAGCAGGTTCAATCGTGGCTTTCAAAAGGGAATTGGATACGAACTTGAAGGGAAAAAATTTGCAGGGCTATTGAGAAAGGATGGGGGAGTGGTACTAGCTGGATTGCTCTTACAGAGAGCCGACATGGACTCGACGGGCTGAATGGCCTCCTTCTGTGCTGTAACCATTCTATGATTCTGTGATTCTAAGTTAACACTAGATGGGGTGAGGCTTGGTTTGAATCATTAAGTAGCTGTAATCCACAGTAAGATGAAATTGAAAGCAACAGTTACGATTGGATTCACCTAAAACTTATGTTTGGTTATATAAAGATATAAGAATAATGAAGATGTTACATTTCCACACTTCAGTGGGTCATCTTACTTAATTAAAACACAATAACTCTTTTGTCAAAGCCCAAATATTCCCCCCCCCCCCAACAGAATGGAATTTCCCAGCCTAACATGACAATGACCCTGTTGAGTTCAGATGACTAGGAGTGTCACCAAAGCATTCAGAGTGAACAGTTGCTGGGATTTCAAATCATCTTTTATTGTGCCAAGGATACTGGTTGAGGCATCCAATCTAAAAGCAAATGTACACTTACCAGCCTACTGTCCTGTGAATGTAACCCCTTAAGAGCTCAGTTTAGCTCAATATTAGCATGTTAACATATAGTACACCAAGGCCCTCGGAAGCTCCATAGTTTGAAATCCCAAAATATGATGAGAACTTTGGGATATCCTGATTTTTTTTTTTTTACAAAGTGTTATATAAATGCAACTTCTTTCTCTATTTTTCTAATTGATATCAATCGGATTGCACATTTAACTATGAGATGGTTATTGCTCTTGGATGGGAAACAAGTCATGCAAAATGTTTGGAAAAGATAAATGGATCAAGCATTCAAGTCAAATACAAGCATCCTGTGAGATTGTTTACAGTACATATTTGTGTGGGCAAATGCTATTTTTGAATGATGACCACCTACTCTAGTTATGTGAGATACAGCTTTTAATGCCTGTTTGGTCTTGGGTATTTCCAAAGGAATTTGGAATTCTATCTTGGATGGTATTGCACCAAAACAGCAATCAATGTAAGGCTGTCAGGGGTACAAGGCAAATCAGAGACTCTGTTGTAGCAGATAAACACAGAACAAAGTAAGAGACCATGTTTCAAGAAATCTTACAACACCAGGTTATAGTCCAACAAATTTATTTTAAAATCACAAGCTTCGGAGATTATCCCCTTCGTCAGGTGTGAAGGGGATAATCTCCGAAAGCTTGTGATTTTAAAATAAATTTGTTGGACTATAACCTGGTGTTGTAAGATTCCTTACATTTGTCCACCCCAGTCCATCACCGGCATCTCCACATCATGTTTCAAGAGGCAGTTTTATGTTGAGAGCTAGCAAGGGAGAAGCATTTTTGTTTTTGACATTTCGAGTAGAATAGTAAAATTTGTAATTTCTATAAATATATACAAGTACTGCACAGTTACCGGCCTAATGTTTAATAAATTTGTCTGTTGGTTTAGAGCATGAGTCACAGTCTGGTATCCTGTATTGCTTGTCAAAGACAGGGAAATCATATGGTGGCATGTGAGTGGCAAGACTTCTTTGCTAAACCCCTGGATCTCACTACATTTACCTAGATATTGGGCAGTAAATGCACACTTTGGTTCATAGAAGACATGAGGTCCACTTACAAGCGTGGCCTTTAAATATGTACCCAAGGAGATGTATAGTGTGACAACCCAAAAATGTAAAAATGTATCTTGATATTGAGGAACCAAGACCCACACATTAATGGGATGCTTACTCCTTGAAGCTTACTCCTTGTTCCAAAATGTTGACTGAGAGACGGCCTGCATCCTGAGAATTCCAAACTTAATTGCAGCTTGCCGAGGTTATTGAACTGGTTATTGAAAGATTAGCAGCATGAATCGGATTGATACAATTTACTCCTGTTAATTTGAAGATGACGTTTGCTCAAAACAATCTGAATTATCCAATAATACGAATTAAATAATTTTAATAAAACAGCACGAGATATTTTTACACAATTTCAGTTCAAGTTAACAGATAATTCAAATTAAGCAACTTCAAATTAAGCAGAGTAGACTGTAATCCTATCGGAAGAAAAATGCATAGTAGAGAAAAAACTGTTTAACCTGCTTTCATTTCTTTTTCCAGTTTGCAAGTACACAGTCCATGAGAGATGTGTTTCCAAAAACATCAAATCATGCATAAGCACATATGTAAAATCCAAGAGAAATACTAATGTAAGTACGTTTTCACTGAGCATTTGCAATAAATGCAGAAGGAATTTTTTTTTAAACTTGTGAAAACTGTATATCTGACAATGGAATATTGAGTGATGCAGTGGAACCTTGTTCGAAACATACGTTACAAAGCTGTTGCAATAAATAAGTTAGCTCTTTTGGGCAAACTCTCCAATAGCAAACCTCAAACCTTGATAATCTGAACCTCTGAGAATTACTTTTTCACAGATTTATATGTGGTATTTGTATGAGAAATTAATCGTGCTATTAAAGTGAGTGTTGTTAAATATATTTAATATATGTAGTTAAGAAATAAGTTTTTGGGACAAGATTTTCAAAGCTTTAATCACAAATTATAATAAAAATTTGACACATGCAGTTTTTAATGAATTCATAGTTCTGTAAGGAAAATACATTTCAATTACACGTGAACTCCTCCAGTCTAGATTATTTTCAAGCATTACAAGTGGTCAGCAAAAAAGAATTTTAAAACTCAACAAAGACACAGGCTATTGCACACCAAAAGAATGTCACAAAAAATTAATGAATAGCGCCACATAAGATGCCTCATGCCAGAAATAAAATTGTCATCAAATTAGAAAACTTGCTTAAGAGGACTAATAATAAGTTTGACCTCATGTCAACAGCAACTTGCATTTATATAGCGCCTTTAACGTAGTAAAACATCCCAAGACGCTTTACAGGAGCGCTATTAAACAAAATTTGACACATAAGGAGATATTAGGACAGGCAACCAAAAGCTTGGTCAAACAGGTAGGTTTTAAGGAACGTCTTAAAGGAGGAGAGAGAGGCGGAGAGGTTATGGGAGGGAATTCTAGAGCTTAGGGCCTATGCAGCTGAAGGCACGGCCACCAATGGTGGAGTGATTAAAATCGGGGATGCGCTTTAGGCAAGAATTGGAGGAGCACAGAGATCTTGGAAGATTGTAGGGCTGGTGGAGGCTACGGAGATAGGGAGGGGCGAGGCCATGGAAGGATTTGAAAACAAGGATGAGAATTTTAAAATCGAGGCATTCCTGAACCAGGAGCTAATGTAGGTCCGCGTCCTCCCCGAGCCCCCCTCCCAGACTGACGAGAGAAAAAGGATGTAGGGTCTTTAAGCGTCTCGGGGTTTTAAAATTGATTTGAAACTAAAAAAAAATCAGTGTGAATGACTTTTGCAAAGATGGTTAGTCCACAGATTATTTTATGATGATGCAGTCATTCTGAAAATAGGGCCCTTGTTTTTTGCTGAGGTCAGTGAGGTAATTTCATTTTTTTTATTGAGATTATTTGGATTGGAATCTGCTATATATGAGTCTCATTCGATTCGCACAAACTAGCTGATATTATTAATCTATGTAACTGATCCTTAATCATTGTTTCTTTTCTCTTTTTTGCCTCCTTTCAAGGTTATGCAGCACGTTTGGGTAGAAGGAAACTCCCCAACCAAATGTGATAAGTGCCACAAAAGCATTAAAAATTACCAGAGTCTCACCGGTCTCCACTGTGTTTGGTGCCAAATTACAGTAAGTACTGAGAAAATAATGCTCATTATTTTTTTACATTAATGGGAAAAGGGTTTATGAGAAAACACAGCAGTATTTCATGAACACTAGAGGGCAGGCTGGTTTCTAGGTGCACACAAAGACTTGTTGCCAACTATGGGTCAAATCTTATCCAGAAATGCACAGTCTGGGGCTGGAGAGGTGATGACCATGAAATAAATATTTGTTCTTTGTGATTGTCATAGTTCACCTTCTTAATATTTTTCAGGTACAAAATCCTGTGGATGAAGATCAGTTTCTTTTAAAATGAAGGGAGAGGAGCAAAATAAGTGATTTGTATATTCAGTTAATGCTGCAACTTCCAAGAAAGGGAGAAAATAAAAGAAACAAATATTAACCATTGTAACTTATGCTGCATATCATGTTAAAAATAGGTAATTTGGTGCCTGATGTCATGGTGTTGGCGTACAGTAGAACTATGACATTTCAATGTACAATTCTGCCTTATGTTGCTGAAATTAATTTTATACAGAATCCTATCTCAATTACCTGTCAATTTTCATTATCCCCCAAGGTGTTGCCATTATGGTGCTTCGACTGCAAATCTTTCTAACAGTAAAGTAATATAATTCATCTGTGAAGCTCTCTCCAGTGAGGCTCTGAAGGCTTTTTTTTAAGACTATAGTAATAGGAGGAGTGGGATCTTAAAAGGAGAAGGAATATGTAAACATCACTTTATTGCCAAGTCCTCTGAGTAGGTTCTCCCTCTGGTGAAATCAAATTATGCAAAGCAGGGGTCGTAACTACACAAACCTGAGGTGCTGTAGGGCCACTGAACTGCAGGAAACCACACGAGAGGCTGGGAGGGGAACTCAGCTGAATTTTTGTGCACTGTAGCACAGTATTGCTAAGGTCAACTATTGCACTCTAATTGATGCACCTACTGACATCATTAACTCAAGACAGGCCTAAGTCATGAGGACAAAAACTGCACCTTATGTCCTAAATACTGTTTCCAGCCTTGTCAATGTGTTGTCTTGTGGGTCTAAGGCCTTTACCCAGATTTCTGAATTTAAAACTTTGCCCAGATAGAGAAAAGAAGATTTTATTTTTTATTTTTAAACATTTGAATTCTCAAAGTATTTTAACATAAAATTGATGCATTTTATGAAATGAACAACTCATATTAAACCACGGATCCCCAGGTTATCCGTGTGTTAATCTGTTTGTTACTAACATTGCACAGCACAATTTTAAGTGTCAAAGCCAAGCAACACTAATGCTTTATAAACATCAGGACCTCTCTATCTCTGTCAGAGTTAATACAATGAATAACACTTCTGAGGTACTAAAATCACATGTGCTATGTAATTATCAGTTCATATCAAGTTGACATAAATTACTTTAATACCCGTGACCTTTGTGACTTCGAAGGCTATTGTGCAATGTGTGAGATGTCTCACAGAGCAGCATAGAAATCCAAGGAGATCCCGCAAATAAATACAAATGCATATTTCACAAGTGGTGCACTCAAGTATAAGTAATTTTTGGATTTCATGGTATGTCTGTTTATATTTTAATGTACAGCTGATTCCTCATGACTATTGGCAGTGTTAGAAATGTATTTTAACGGGATTGTGTGCTGATCAAGTAATGGAGTAGTCCATCTAAAATGTTCACACAATCAAATATTACAAGTTTTTTTTGAAGAAATCTAAATTGCTGAACATATAATTAGGTCTGCCAGAAAGATTTTTTTTACATCTCAGACTTGGATATTTTCACTCATATTTTCAGTGTGATTGCAAAAGTATATATTTTTTTCTAATTTCTTCAATTTCACACATAGTTAGGAATTTCTAATATTATATGAGGGAAAACCCCCCTCCCCAGAGCTGTCAACTTTGGGCAAACCTAAATATGAAATTTTCATTTGTAAATCAGACATGTATCCAACGCATTACCTCACTCCAGAAGCATAAGTGTGGGTGTGCCTGCTGGTGAATGGGCTGTCTGAGCTATACTCAAAGCTTGCTGTCCTGTTACCACTAATGCAGCTGCACCAGTCACTGACTTTCTTTAGTTATCATTAAAGCAACAGTCGCTCCTCCTAGAATGAATGGGAAGAAACACATTGGAAATGGGAGGACAATCTGTGCACACGTTTGAGTACATTTAGTGGAACTTTGCTTTACCTAACTTTACAAGCAACCAGAGAAAACATGGCGGCCACTTGAACTGCTGTGAAAATAGAGCTGCTGATATGTCATTGGTTGTAGCATAAAAATGACGTTAATATAAAAGAAAAAAAGAACTCTTATTTATATAGCACCTTTCATGACCTCAGCATGTCCCAAAGCACTTCAAAGCTAATGAAAGTACCTTTTTGAAGTGTAGTCGCTATTGTAATGTAGGGAACATATATTATTTTTCCTTCCTCTTACTTTTTACTTTCTTTCCATGCCCCAAACCCAAAATTCTGTATGGTCTTAAAAAAAAAGTTGCCATTCCACCTTGACGAACACAACTTTTCAGCATTCAGTGAGATGATATTGACAATGTACTTAAATTTCTGATAATAGGGCTTTTTAGTTTACTGTTAGTTTGGATTTTTTAAACACTTTCCATTTTAACAGTTATACCAAATTCCCCAGAAATGAGCCATGCCTCTTATGGCCTAGGGCTGTAGATTTTGGGGTAGCTCAAGGTTATCAATGACCCTATTTTGTAACAAAACTATGCACTGGAATTTATGTAGGATTCCCACTATGTCTTTATTGACTTTTTTTCTCTCTTTATTTCCCTGCAAATGTTAACACATGTACTTCCTCTTTCTAAATCTCCTTACACCACGTACCAATGACAATGCATTTTTCATGCATAGAAGAATATCCATTGTCATCACACTTAAGATATACTTTAATCTCATTAATTTTTACTGCTGTTCTCAAAAACTCAACAAGGAGTGCTCCCATTTGATTTAACTTGAAAATGATAAAATGCAGTGGTAGCAATGGTGGGTAACACACCACCTTTCTGGGAATCAACTCAGCAAATGTCACCAGAGTACGTTATCTTGAGTTCTGCCTCCAACAATGGGTGTTTTCATGGCCGTACAGAAGAGACTGAAGAACATGCATTTAAAAGAAATGTCCATGTTTGCACTCATCAAGCTGAGAAATGTCAGTGCTCGGGATAACATACATTTCACTCAGCACCCAGTGCAAGCATCTCACACTCCCAGGTTGATATACCATTATTAAAAGCAGAGCAAATCTCTGCCTCAACATTGCGCTAAATTCTGGGCAGTTTTATGAAGTAGATTCCAGGTCACTGGTGTAACTGGGTTGAGGCTGTCCAAAGTCAGTTCATGTGGAACCCTTGCAGAGAGAACACACCTCTTAGTTTGGTCTAGATTAAAGACAAGTTCCAGGGATGAATGTACGGTGTGATAACCCACTTCAGCCGCCCACTCCCAAAATGTAGTTTTAATAATCAATATCAACTTTATATTTATGTAAAATTAATGTGATTTACAGTGATACTTAGAAAATATAATGTGATCAGTTCTCCATTCCTTGTACCTTGATTAGTAAGACACAAGTTCACAGTTCCTTCACATGGCAATTTCCTAATTTTAAAACAGCTGTTAGAAGGCAGCTGCTCCATAGTGAGGGGGGCAAATCAAAAATTGAAATCACTCTTGTATGCCCTTGAGCAACTGGCTCGCAAGAAACATTTTCAGAAGGCTAGGAGAAGATCATCCAGTTACCTTCTTTGCAGGAGATTGCTGCATAGCATGAGGTTTAGAGAGAAGAAGAAAAGGAATTATATAAAGCTGAGAAGGGAAATAAAAAGGAAAATCTCTTCAACTGTAGAAGGATGCTTGAGAACATATTGAGTGAGTGTTTTTAGCAGTTGAGTGGGAAAGGGTTAAATATCAGCAGAAGTAGATCTAAGAGCTGCCTAGTAATTCGATTGATGTCAAATAGATTCTGTTGTTTGTGCCAAGGGTGGCTCATGGAAACTGCAATCACCAGAGCATTAATTATGTAGGATCCAGAGTTTGTTTTTTGTATTTGTGATCTTGGATTAATCCCTTTGAAGTGTGCACCTACTGTACATCTCTTATCATATCCCTAGTGTGTTCACTGTGTCTGAGCCCATGCTAGACATTATTTTTTTTAAAGTTAAACTCTAATTGTTGACAGCATGTTATAGATAATACTTTCTGAATAAAATGTATTTTGTAACAATAGGCATCTGTGACTAATTTAAAGAAACCCTTTGTTGTGTCATTGGCCTACATATGGTAAAATTTCAAATGTAAGAACAATCAATCCCACTCAGAATTCAGTTTTAGTTAATTCCCACATATCTTTTTTAAATATTTAAATTAGAAAGAAGACAGCTGTGCCATTGTTGCCATCTTTCTAAAAAGAATTATCAACAATACTTTGGATGGATGAATTTCAACAATTGGAAAATTCAACAGTAATGATCTAAAGGATCCAAAAGAGGGATCCTCCCAATATAGTTTTTATAGTCGCTCTCATTTTTTTTCTCAATATGGTTCTAGTTGTGCCCAGTTTACACAAAAAATAAGCTTCAGCCAACAGAAATTCCCCACATTATCACACAAAAAGAATGACATGCAATCTTATCTGTGTGTTTCACGCCATGTGGAAATGCACAGTAAACTTCCAAAGCAGACTCCTGGTCTGTTTCCTAAATGCACTCTGGGTTCAGTCTGCAGTCACACTTCTTGCTGCAGAATCAATCTGAATATTCAGATCACAGATGGAGTCACATAGAACACTTTAGTCCCAATGCTTCCAAAACTTTTCCTGTAGAAGGGCGTACCGCTTTCATTGCATTCCTATGAGAAGTGGAATGAGTGGTGGTTAGCATTCATATGGGTATCAAGGTTCTTCATATCGACCCCCATGGTCTATGGGTTCACTCAATTACTGTTCAAGTGGTATCTGACCACAGATACTTCATCATGCACATAAACAGTTATCCAAGAAGCAATCATTATGCCTTATTGTATAGCAATTCACGGTGCCCATAATATTTGAAGGAGAAGAAACACTAAGGGGATGACTCTTAGGAGAAGACGCTATTCCGTATATCCATGGCTGCTTACCCCACTGAGCATTGAGAAACCTTAACAGCGAAGGAGCATCTCGGCCTGGATGCCTTAGCATTCGTTTGCTGGGCGCTAGCTTCCACCTCCGCCTTCAAGGAAAGTGGACCATGCAGCTTTGACACAATGGAATAGTGTATGCAAAAAAAAAAGCAATGGTGTGTGCAGTGCTTTAAATCTTACCTTCCAGAGGGTGTGACTGTTATTAGCTTAGGTTTATACCATGTTTGATGGGCTCCACGGAAATGTGAGTAAAATTGAGGAGTACAGTTACCTTCACCTTAATAATGATACCAGCAAGTTTCTTCATTTCGAGCCAGCTACAAGGGACTTGGGTGACTGTATTAACTTAGTTGGTGACCTTCCTCCCAAGCAGCTTCCACCTGTGCTTTTACTGGAGGGTGGCCTTCAGCCCCAAATAGGGCTGCAGCAGAATCCATAGGTGTCAGAAGTAGCAGCGTATGCGGCGTATCATTGTGAACGATTAGTCAACATTTCTGTCACGATTTGACCTTTGTTGGCAAACAGCAGCCCTTTAATAGCTGCTACCTCGCAAGAATTTCTTTTTTCCTGCCAGCACATGGAAGCTTGCCAGATGGGCCAGCTCAATTCTATTTTCCTAGACTCCTAGACAATTGAAGGATTTTGCCCATTAATTGACTCTGGATTTAGTTTTGGAATTGTTGAAGTACTGTGGAGGTATAGCATCAGTACATATAACATTTTCTGTTTGTATTTACAGTTGCTGTACATAATTACATGAGTTAATGTAAATTTAACGACTTAAGTTATCAAGTCATTTTCAGTCTAACTGAATCCGGTCTCATGGAGCTAACTGTGACTATTCTGATTCAGTTAATGTGCCCTAAGGTATTGAAGAGGAAAACCCAGTACTTGTTGGTGACTCGTGTCCGCAGTTGTCACAAGCACTCATTGCTTTTAGTAAACCTTCACCATTTCAATTGCAGCTGTTCAAGAAGAAGGCCCACCGCAAGGGCAACTAGAGACGGGCATTAAATGCTGGCCTTGCCAGTGACGCCCATATCCCGAGAATGAATTTTAAAAAACTGAAATTCCCATTGATGGTCCAAACCAGCCTAATGTGAATCTCTTGTTTCACAGGCTCAACCAAAACTTGTGGAGCAGTGAGGAGCTCTCTAAAGTGCCATAATTTTATTACCAAATAACTCTCTCCTATTTGTACTTGATCATTTGCAGCAATTTAATTATTAATTCACAAAAAATGAACCTGCAGTCCCCATCTGAGGTAAAGCAAATTAATTTTGCAATTGTTCATTTTTTTTTGCATGTACTGCTAGTCCTGTGGAAAAAATTTTTTTATTGCACCACTAGAATGCTAAATTGCCTCTTTCAATCTGCTGCTGCATTTCTCAGACTCAAGAGCACGCTAATTTTAATCAGTAACACGTTTAAGGTGGTATTGCTCTGTCTTTCTCTAGCCACCAGAGCATGAATGAAGTTACGAGCTGTTATACTCACAGTCTCTGTGAAATATGCCATATGTGAAAATAGAATATTTTACAGATTATTGCCAGATACAGCTCTAGCCAGGATGGAAAGTATCAGCGTCCTATGGCTTCACTCATGCAAGTTGTTTGGCCGTTATTTTTTTATCTTTCAATCATTTCTGTTAGACCCGTGGACTAAGTAGAGTCATAAAATTTAGACTTCGCCATGGGATGGAGGATGCTAGGAAACACAGAAAACCCTCCAGGAGCTGGACATCAGAACATACACCACACATTTCACTTCACGTGCTTCTGATTGACAGATGGAGAGGGGGGGAAACGTAAATTAAATCACACAAGAGTGTGTTTGTTTTTTGTAGTTAGAGTGAATTTACTGCATCAAGCTTCTGTGGTGCAAATAACTGACAAACTGATGTCGAAGGTACTTTTTATCATTTTTTCCAAACTCCAAGCACTAGCTTTGCAGTTTGCTGTCAACCCACAGATTACATTTTATGTGTTTTCTAAGAGCAGAACTATTTAAAGTATTGACCTGAAGGGTGCTTGTCTGATTTTAAGCATTTCAGAACTTCCTTGGATTTTCAAGAACGTGCCACCTTTTGATCCTGAATCAAAAAAGAAATCTGGAAAACAGTTATCTTACGAAGAGTCCCCTTGTCCAAAGTGGTGTTTTTTTTTCCTTTCCATTTTTGAAAATGTTCTCCACTTCTTTTGAAGATGTTGACTCCTTGCTGGGGTGTGTTACCATGTCTATTGGCACTTCAGAGAAGCGTAGTCAGACAAAAACTGACTCCAAGCCATCATTTAATGTATATGTCCATGCCTTAATTTGTCCTCCTAAAATGTATCACTTCACATCTCTCTACATTACATTTCAGTTGACATCTGTCCAACCTACTAGCCTATCTGTGTCTTCATGAAGTCACTAACAGTCCTTTTCACAGTTAATCACAGTCCCTATTTTAGTGTTGTCTGCAAATGTTGATGTTGTGCCCTCTATAATTAGCTTTTATAAATGAATAAAGAAAGTCAATGGACTCAAACTGACTCCTGAGGAATACCAGTGTTTATGTACCATCAGTCCAATAAACATCCATTCACCACTACTCTCAGTTTTCTATCCTTCAACCAATTTCCAATACGTGCTGCCCCAATTCCTATAATACCAGGGAACTTAATTTTATTCACAAGCCTCCTGTGCAGCACCTTGTAAAACACCTTTTGAAAATCCGCATACACATCTACCGCATTTTCACAAATGACTACTGTGAGCATAGAGACTTTCTTCACAGATACATCGGTGTTACCTGAAAGGATCCAGCATACATGGCTATGGGGAAAGAGCAGGAGAATGGGATTAATTGGATGGTTCTTTCAAAGAGCCGGCACTGGCATGATGGGCCGAATGGCCACCTCCTGTGCTGTACCTATGATACTATATGTGGAGGACCTTCATTTCTAAGCTAAAGTGTCAAACATAGCCTGAGTTTAGCTTTTTATCTATGTATTGATCCTTGTTTTTATTTTTCATGCTATGAAATGCCTTTATTTTTCTCCAGGCTATATTTTCCTCTGCAGCTCAGAGGGCATGTGGGTAACCTACTTCCAGGCCTCAGCTATCTGCACACTGAGCACTTAATGTACTTTCACTCCTTGTCTTTTGCTGTGATCATTATGATTGCAATATTTTCAATTTAAATATTGTTTGAAAAAAGTACACATTATTGTTTTAATCAGGACATATCAATATGCGTTCCCTGAGCTTTGATTCTTGTCTCCTGTGAACTACTTTAGAATATATTTTGCTGTATTACCCTCCATCGTTGATCATTATATTTATTTGTAGCTGTTAGTAATATCTAGCTTGAGTTACTTATTGCTTGTATTTTTTTTATTGCAGCTTCACAACAAATGTGTCTCACATATCAAACCTGAATGTGATGGTGGCCAACTAAAAGACCACATTTTACTTCCCTGCTACATATGTCCCGTAGTTCTGGTAAGACTTCAACAGTTTAGAATTTCTTGTATAGTGCCTGAATGTTTCAAGTTTAATTTTGCTTTACTTTCTAACTTCCTCTGTTTCTTGTATTCCACTCCTGGCATTCTCACATATAATAAATGTTGACTTGATTGAAATATTCAAAAAGCAATAGACCAACTCTTGATTCAACAGGGAGTAAAAGCATACAGGTGCAGAAACAAGAGGAAGATAACAATAGCCTGGAAATCCTGAATGACCAAACACGTTGATCTTTTTCTCATTTCTGTCTTGTTAATACTTCAAGTATTGTTAGAAGTAAATAATTAAATTAGTCACCATTTATTGCTTTTAAAATGGTTCCTAATTTCTTCAGGTTTATTTTATTTCAAGTGCAGGTACAGTTTGGATACTGTGAATAATTGTTTTCTTGCAGAAAAATTACTATTAAAATGTAAATACTATGAGCAAGTTTGAGTACTTAGGATTTTTCTATTGGTGTGTGATAAAGCAAAACATTAGTTTACAAAATAATCAATTTTGTATTTTTATGGCTAGATTCTGGAGTAATAAGAGGATTGTATAGTTACAAAGCTGATACCAATATTGGGTTAGGATTGAATTCATTAATTGCCTACCGTAACCTGCTGATTTCAAATATGATCAGATTTATTAGTAATCGCCAGTTTTTTTATATACAGTCCATTTATGTTGAGAGATTTAATGCTTCCTCCATCTGTCTTGTCTCATGAATGTACTTGTCCTGCTGGTCAACCAGTGGAGTGACATAGGAATCCGGCTCCCCTACTTTCTGCCCCAGCTGTAAGGGCCAACCTACAAGTAAGCTGATTAGAAAATGGAAGCATAATGGTGAAGATATTATGAAATCAAGTGAATAAAATCTGAACTTACTGATCAAATATCTATCTAATAACCTTAAGAGTACAATGGCCCCGAATTTCCTGGATTGCACTGAGGCAGAAATTAGGCCCAATTTTACGCCAGTTTCTGTGCTAATCTTTCCGACATTTCCTGTGGAGCTCATTTGCCTACACCGGAACATAAAAACCGGTGTACTACAAGTGCAAATACAGCGCAATTGATAGGGGTGATAGCGAGTGGGCTGCTGTGTTCTGCCAAGGCGCCTCACTCTTGAGCCTCTTGTCTCTGCTGCTCCACTTTCTCTTCCATTAGTATGCAGAACAGGGGAATTCCCGTTGGGAAGGCCATTCCAGCTGCTTAGTTCTTCTGAACACGTAAGGGGGCAGAGGCAGCATTCTGAAAAATATTGGGTGCACCGAGACTGACAGCAGTTTGGTTGAGTATAGTGCAGGTCAAGTAAAAATTTTTTTTTAAATCGCCTTGAAAACCATCATCAAACTCCAGAAATCTCAGTTACACCGATATCGGATGATTTTGAGTTGTGCTGCGTCTAAATGTTTGGGTGTAGATCTACGACAGCGTATTATTCTGGAACGGTCCCAGTGGATTGGAAGGTAGCAAATGTTACCCCGCTATTCAAGAAGGGAGGGAGAGAGAAAACAGGGAACTACAGGTCAGTTAGCCTGACATTGGTCGTGGGGAAAATTCTGGAATTCATTATTAAGGAAGTGGTAACGACACTTAGAAAATCATAATATGATTAGGCAGAGTCAACATGGTTTTATGAAAGGGAAATCGTGTTTGACAAATTTATTAGAATTTTTTGAGGATGTAACTAGCAGGGTAGATAAAGGAGAACCAGTGGATGTAGTATATTTGGATTTTCAAAAGGCATTCGGTGAGGTGCCGCATAAAAGGTTGTTACACAAGGTAAGGGCTCATGGGGTTGGGGGTAATATATTAGCATGGATAGAGGATTGGTTAAACGACAGAAAACAGAGAGTAGCGATAAATGGGTCATTCTCAGGTTAGCAGACTGTAATTAGTGAGGTGCTGCAAGGATCGATGCTTGGGCCTCAGCTATTTACAATCTATATTAATGACTTAGATGAAGCAACTGAGTGTCATGTATCCAAGATTGTTGACGATATAAAGCTAGGTGGGAAAGTAAGCTGTGAGGAGGGCACAAAGAGTCTGCAAAAAGGATATAGACAGGTGGGCAAGAAGGTGGCAGATGGAGTATAATGTGGGGAAATGTGAGGAAGGATAGAAAAACAGAATATTTTTTAAATGGTGAGAAACTATTAAATGTTGGTGTTCAGAGAGACTTGGATGTCCTCATACAAGAAACACAAAAAGTTAGTATGTAGGTACAGCAGGCAATTAGGAAAGCAAATGGTACATTTGCCTTTATTGCAAGAGGGTTGGAGTATAAGAGTAAGGAAATTTTACCACGGTTGTACAGGGCTTTGGTGAGACCTCACTTGGAGTATTGCTTATGGTTTAGGTCTCCTTATCTAAGAAGGGATATACTTGCAATAGAGGCGGTGCAATGAAGGTTCACTAGATTAATTCCTGGGATGAGAGGGTTGTCCTATGAAGAGCGGTTGAGTAGAATGGGCCTACAGTCTCTGGAGTTTAGAAGAATGAGTGGTGATCTCATTGAAACATATAAGATTATGAGGGGGCTTGACAGGGTAGTTGCTGAGACATTGTTTCCCCTGGCTAGAGAGTCTAGAATTAGGGGACATAATCGCAGGATACGGGGTCGGCCATTCAAGACTGAGATGAGGAGGAATTTCTTCACACAGAGGGTTGTGAATCTTTGGAATTCTCTACCCCAGAGGGCTGTGGATGCTGAGTCGTTGAATATATTCAAGGCTGAGATGGATAGATTTTTGGACTGTAGAGGAATCAAGGAATACGGGGATCGGGCGGGGAAGTGGAGTTGAGGTCAAAGATCAGCCGTGATCTTATTGAATGGCAGAGCAGGCTTGAGGGGCCGTGCGGCCTTCTCCTGCTTCTATTTCTTTCTTATGTTCTTATTATTCAAGTAAATGCAGAAAACTCGTGTGAGCTGGTCTTTTGCATGGAGGGTGGGGCTATGTTATTGAGCAGCAGAGAATTTTGTCGGACGTATCTGAAAAGCGGCGCAAACGATTGATGAAATTCGAGCGAAGCGAACTTTAAACATAAAATCGGTACGAATCAGTTACCTGCAAATTTCCATGGATAAATACAGTGTAACTCGTTCTTACGCCATAGTTGTGCCGAAAAGTTCCAGGACCTCTGGGCCGGTGTGTCTAACAAAATATAGAGAAGCCAGTACCAGATTTGCTTAATTGCTTTGGTTGGTTTTCTGTTTTAAAGGATAGACAGCCTAATCAGAAAAAGGCTGAAAGCGATTCACCAACAACCACAAGTTCGGATGATAACAATCAGGCATTCAAATATAATACGACAACAGTGGATGGTCAAGGACTACAGGTATGCTGAGAAGATCAAAATGTTTAACTATCAATAATAATCCCCATTTATTAACATTAAATAGGAAGGATTCATTTAATTGCATATGACTGACTTTCAATTTCTTTGGAGATCAAACTGAAGAATAACTGTAATCTATGGAGTTGACTGAAAATTTATGTCATATACCACAGTTGGGTGTGATGGTGTATACAGTTGAATAACTCTGCAGTTGAAAAACTTTCTGTTGAATAATACCATCTTCACGTTTCTGTGACCTCTGGTGAAGGTCGGACTGGGTTCTGCTACGGAGGCTTAAAAATAGACTGGTTTGCCGTGCCGATTTTTGCATATTACCTGCCTGTTATTAAGAGGATAAGCAAAGCTGCCAGAGGAGTCACTTAGGCTCAGCACAAACCAGGGATCAGTCCCTTTACCCAGTAAACCAACTCTGCTACAGCACCGAAACAATCCTAACCAACGTCACAAATTACATCCTCTCTGTCTGTAGTGCATTATCCATCTTCATTCTACACGGCCTCTCTGCAGCCTTTGACATGATGGATCACACCATCCTCATCCAACACTTCTTCTCTGTTGTCCAGCTCAGTGGGACTACCTGCTCTTGATTCCACTCTTACTGATCATAGCCAGAACATCTCCAGCAATGGTTTTCTTTTTCTGCCCCCACACCATTACCTCTGAAGTCCCCAAAGGATGTTTCCTAGTTCCTTCCTCTTCCTCATCTATATTCTGGCCCATTTTGTTTGAGATTGAGTTGAGAGAAACTTTGGAAACGCACTCCACAGAGCCACCTAGTGGCCAGAGCCTTCAACAATATAGAAATATATGAAAAGGGACAGGAAAAAACCAGCTAGTCCATCTAACCTGTCCCATCGTAACCACTGACAGCAAAATTGAATGGGCAATATTGACATAATTTACAATGGTAAATGTTGACAGAAAAGCATGACCAAAAATTGTGAAGAAAGGAGTAAGATTTGTGAACAGGAATTGCAATTTTTTTAATATATTCACTTTTGTTGCTACCTCAGTCACAAGTATGGGGAGGTTTTCTGTCAGTAGTAATAGACAAATATAATAATATAGTAATATAATACAAGTACCATAAATAGAATTCAACTTGTATGCTTGAGAGCTTGAGCACAGAGATCAGGAAAGACAGAGTGAACCTCCAATGAAGTGAAGTATTAACAGAGTGAGGACTTTCAATTGGGAATTTGGTGAATGTGGGAATTCACTGGTAAGTAGTGTGTTTTATTTTAAACTGAAATTTAACTTAGTTTAATAACTTTTAAAAAGCTGCAAGTCAGCGCTGCAAACAGTGGCAGTTAGTAGTTAACAGACAATCAGCTGTAAGTAGTTTCCTGACTAGGTGTTAATTGTTGTGGCTGGAAGTTGACTAACCAATTGTAACTAGGGTGTGTCAGAAAGCACAGAAGTTGGGAAAAACAGAGTGTGAACATTCAGCTGGGAATTTGGTGAGTTTGGGAATTAGATGCAGAGGGAGAAGGAGGTGCTAAGTGATTTAAACCAAAGAACTATAGACTAGACTGAGTGGACCATAAAGGGAGCCACGGAGGAATCAAAACAAGGCAAGGAGGAGCGCCGAGTGTAAATCAGTAAGTATTCAGTTCATTGACTAGTTTTTAGTGGCGGGTTAGTGTTTTTTAGTGGCTAGTGTTTTAGTGCCAGATGAACAGTAAAGCACCTTAAAGCTAAACAAACAGTTTAAATAGCTGTTAGCTAACATGACAGGACAGCTGGGGCCCATTGCATGCACATCCTCTGCCATGTGGGAACTCCAGAACACTTCATGTGTCCTGGAAATCCACATGTTCAGGACGTGTCACCAACTGCTCGAGCTTGAGCTGAGTTTCTGAGCTTGAGGGGTGACTGGCGTCACTACAGTGCATACGGGAAGCTGAGAATTTCGTGGATAGCACGTTTCAGGAGGTGGTCACTCCGCAGCTACAGAAAGTTCAAGCGGAGAGGGAGTGGATGACCACCAGACAAACTTGGAGGAACAGGCAGTGCAGGAGTCCCCTGGGAGTGTGGCACTCACAAACCTGTATTCAGTGTTGAATACCAGTGAGGGTGTTGACACCTCGGGGGAGTGCAATCAGGAGCTGATCCATGGCACCATGGGAGACTCGGCTGCACAGGGAGGCAAAAGAAATGCAGTTGTTAGAGGGGATTCGATAGTCGGGGGATAGACAGGAGTTTCTGCAACTGCCGACGTGAGTCCCGCATGAGTTGCCTGCCTGGTGCCAGGGTAAAGGACATCACTGAGAGGATGCAGAACATTTTGAGGGGGGAAGGGGGGCAGCTAGAAGTTGTGGTCCAAGTGGGAACCAATGACCTAGGAAGGAAAAAGGCCGAGGTCCTACGGTCAGAGTTTCAGGAACTAGGGAGGAAGTTAAAAAGCAGGACCTCAAAGGTAGTAATCTCTGGATTACTCCCAGTGCCCGCGCTAGTGAGTATGGCAATAGTAAATGCACGTAGCATGGTAAATAAGGTTGGTGAGCTGCAGGCTCAAGTCAATACATGGGTCTATGATATAGTAACACTAACAGAGACCTGGCTCAAAAAAGGGGAGGATTGGGTACTTAATATTCTTGGCTGAAAGGTAGGGAAGGAAAGAAAGGAGGGGGTTGGCAGTATTGATCAAAGAAACTATTGTAAGTACTGGAAAGAGATGATGTAGTTGAGGGGTCAAAAACAGAATCTATTTGGTTAGAATTAAGGAATAATAGAGGAGCTGTTACACTACTGAGTATCTACTATAGCATGCCAAATAGTGGGAAGGAGATAGAGGAGCAAATTTGCAGGCAAAATATAGAAAGATGCAAGAACTATAAGAGTAGTGATAATGGAGGACTTCAGTTATCCCAATATAGACTGAGATAGTAACAGTGTAAAGGGCAAAGAGGGGGAGGAATTCAGGAAATGTGTTCGAGAACTTTCTGGAACAGTATGTTTCCAGCCCAACCAGGAAAGAAG